>NW_015506105.1:107308-116821 GCF_001515645.1 Sinocyclocheilus grahami | reverse complement strand
TGTGTTTCGTTGTGAAAGCGAAACTACTTTGTTTGGTCTTCCAAAAATGGACACGACTAGAAATCAGTGGTTAAGTTGTATTTACAACACTGTTCCAGAACACGTCAACCCAAATATTCAGATGTGTGCAGCACATTTTATGGAGGACTGTTTCCTGATCCTGGTAGAGTAGACTACAATGCCGGCTGTTCTGACTCACAGACTGTAAGTACGTTTTTTATATTTAAAGAGTTTTTATATTTTATATATTTAAAGCGATGTTTTTGAGCAGTGTAGAGTAGGGCTTGTTGTTTGTCATTGCTCCGATCACAAATGCAGACATGGTTTTATGTTTACGCGGCGCGATGCAACGCAACGCGTAAAAAGACAGTATAAATCATTATAATCCATAATGATGTCCCCACTGGATGCAACGAATGCCTCGTTTATAATGGGTTTTTATGTTTTTGAATCATCGCTCCGGCCTGACAGGGCATCATCACAATATGGTAAGGGACGTAACATTTCCGTCACACACTTGAGGTATTCGGCCAATCACAACGCACTGGATAGCTGGCCAATCAGAGCACACCTTGCTTTTTCAGACCGATGAGCTTTGTAAAAATCGATGCGTTTCAGAAAGGCGGGGCATAGAGGAGAAACAATAATGTACAGTATGTGAAAAATAATGTGTTTTTTTTTTTCTTAAACTGCATAAACACATTTCATTACACCAAATACACCAAATAATGTTATTTTTAGCAACATCATATGACCCCTTTAAGAACAGCTGATCATTTGACGAGTTTTCATTTCATCATATGTTACTTATTTAATACTTAAGTAACCTCTCAGATGGCATCAGCATATGATGTGAAGTGTGCAACAACATAAGCCTTTTGATAATATTTTGGCAATGGAGCACTGCAAGAATGAGTCCTAAAACCTGGAAACGAGATTGCATTTTTGCACATCCATCATCCTGAAAACTTTTTTTTTTTTGTCTGAAATAAGGTCTGCTCAAGATATTTTCATATTTTATTCTACAACATAAAATACATCAATAATACTCATGATTATTTTGACCTTTTATGCGTCTTGAAAAAGGGCGGGTGCTAACAAGTGGCTAAAATGGGACTACAGAAGTTGTCGGGGACATTAAACGTTGTCAATGGCGAACAGAAAAATGGATCTAGTCTGCTTTCACAGATTATTGTGTTCATAATATTTTCTAGTTTTAAATGAAGGCTGAAAGAGTTGTCAGAAATGGTTCAGATTGAATAAAATGTGCAAGAATGACTGTTCGATATGAAGTGTAAGAATCATGCTTTTGTTGGTCACAGAGCTTAATTTCTGCAATAATCCAAAATCCTACTGGTTTTTGTCGAGGGAACCAGGATGATGCAGCACTTTCTGTCAGACAAGTTAATGTGCATTTCTTCTGCATTTTGGTCCTTATTTTATTAAATAACACACTATTTCAATGAAGTGAGAAGATTGAAAGTATAGTTCACCCAAAAATTAAAATTCTGTCATCATTTACTCACCCACAAGTTGTTTCAAACCTGTAAGAGTTTCTTTCTTCTATTGAACATAAAAGAAGATATTTTAAGGAATGTGGGTAACCAAACAGCTGCTGGTCCCCATTCACTTCCATAGTATTTTTTGTCCATACACAATTTTCATTTTTGAGAGAACTCTCCCTTTAAGAGAGACAGGAAAGAAAAAGAAAAGATACTTTTTTGATTTAATAAAATAACACTAACACAAGTTTCAAAAGTGCTGTTCACACACAACCATCTTCTAACAAATCGTACTGAATCAGAAGTGATTTTACTTTGAGTATGTGTCATTTATATCTTCCAAATATGTATTTTAGTTTTTTTGCTTATGCTTCAACAGTCGCATTCATATTTTGCACTTACAAAGGCGCAGTTATATTTTGAGATTGTGAGCGTGTTTCTTGCAAAGCGGTTTGTCCTTTTTGGAGAAGAAGGTCTGACCATCCAGACTGACGCTGCACACCTGAAGAGAACACAGCGGACATTCATCACACAACACTCGGTGAACACACGAACATTCACAGATGAGCCTGAACACACACTTACTGCACACACGAAGCAGGTGTCGTGCCAGGTGCCACCCAGGGCCTCCAGAAACTTGTCTCCTGCTTCTATCGGGAAATCACAACCACGGCAGCCAGTCCCAAACAGACTGTAGAAATCTAAACAGACAATTACAAAACTATTAGAAAACATCAACAACTCAGAGACACTTTAACTATCAGCTTTGTCTTCTAAAATTAATACAATGAATGAGCTATAAAATGAATGTGGATAGTATACACTACCATTCAAAATATTATATTTTTTAAGAAATTAATATTTTTATTCAATAAGGAAGCACTGAAAACACTAAAGACATTTATCTTTGCTTTGCATCACAGGAATAAATTACATTTTACAATATATTCAAATACAACACATTTATTTTAAATTGCAATAATATTTCACAATATTACTGTATTTTTTATCAAATCATTTTCCAGGAGAAGCATCTGAGAAGCCTCCATTTATAAAAAATGCTCTCTGCTTAATCTCATAACTGTAAATAATTTGGATATAAGAAAGATCACATTTGTGAATCTTTTTCCTTTCCAATGATTATAGTAGTTTTTATCTGTCAGTGTGTTATCTATGTGGGATCTTCTTGATATTTTGCCATCATTTTAGGGATCAAATGTCTCCAGAAGAAAAAGTTGAAATCAGCTACACTGTGAGGAGCAGCCAAAAGCCCCCATGAGGAAAATGATCATGAAAATGTATACAGTAAATGCAGAAAGGTTTGTATAGGAGGTAAGTGGTATAAAATAATAGAAGTAGAAAGTAACAGACAAACAAATACCCCTCTCGCAGTACGGCTCTCCATCCTCGAGGTGAAAAATATTGTTTCTTATCGGATGCTGGCAGGATGCACACAGGAAACAATACACATGCCAGGTCTGCTTGAGTGCATTGATCACTTCCTGTTAAAACAAAACATCATCATCTTTACATGTACACTTCTAGGCAAAAGTTTGGGGTTGGTAATTTTTTTAAATGTTTCTGAAAGAAGTCTTATATGCTCACCAAAGCTGCATTTATTTGATCAAAAATACAGAAAAACGGTTTTATTTCAATTTAAAATAACTGTTTTCTATTTCAGTTTTTTTAACATATATGTTAAAATGTAATTTATTCCTGTGATCAAAGCTGAATTTTCAGCATCATTACTCGACTCTTCAGTATCACATGATCCTTCAGAAATCATTCTAATATGCTGATTTGCTGCTCAAAAAATATCTTTATACTGTCACTTTTGATCAATTTAATGCATCCTTGCTGAATGAAAGCATTAAATTCATTCGCTAACCCCAAACTTTTGAATGTACATGCAAATAAATTAAAGACCCGGATGTTTAGATCGTCCCAAAAGATATATTAATTTCTCTGTGTGAATATATTTGTATAGCATTTGACAGGCAGTTAGAGATTGAGTGTATTTCATGTTTGTGAAACACACAGTCACGGACCCCCAGGATTTTATACTGGCAGCGCGCACAGGTCGGAGCAAAGAACTCCTCATAGCTGTCCTGGCAGTAAACGGAGCCCTGCTCCTCCACAAAACCCAGCTCGCTCAGAGACACACTGCAGTGAGCGCACGTGAACTCCTCCGGGTGCCACGATTTCCCCATCGCCATCAGCCGTCCCAAAAGATATATTAATTTCTCTGTGTGTGAATATATTTGTATAGCATTTGACAGGCAGTTAGAGATTGAGTGTATTTCATGTTTGTGAAACACACAGTCACGGACCCCCAGGATTTTATACTGGCAGCGCGCACAGGTCGGAGCAAAGAACTCCTCATAGCAGTGCTGGCAGTAAACGGAGCCCTGCTCCTCCACAAAACCCAGCTCGCTCAGAGACACACTGCAGTGAGCGCACGTGAACTCCTCCGGGTGCCACGATTTCCCCATCGCCATCAGGAACGGCCCCCTGAAACACACATACATGCATGTCAATGATAAAACACACATGAATGAAACAGCAACAAGATTCGTGGTGTTTTTACATTGATTGAATGTTGTGTTGTGACACAGTGCCATTTTTGGTCCAATTTTCAGTTTACTCTGGCAAAGACAAGCCCACCTAGACAGCATGAAACCGACAAGCCAAATTAGCCAGAATTTCCATCTGTCCAAAAGTAATAAGGACTGTACAGTGAAACCTTCAATGAGTTGCACTGTTGTATATAGCATCTTGGAGCTGAATTCCAATAAACAAACATCTCAAGAAAACTGAAAATTATGCATGCAAATAAAGGTATAGGTCACCTAAAAACGAATTCATCATGAAGTCATCATTTACTCATCCTCACGTTGTTCCAAACCTGTATGCGTTTCTTTCTTCTGTTGAACACAAAAGAAGATATTTTGAAGAATGTGGGTAACTGAACAGTTGACAGTAGCCATTGACTTCCATATGGGGGGAAAAATACTATGGAAGTCAATGGCTACAATCAATTGGGTCAACGTTTGTGTTCAACAGAACAAAGTAATTCATACAGGTTTGGAACCATAAATGATGACAGAATTTTCATTTCTGGCTGAACTATCTTTTAACTATATGTTTATCCCACACAGCCTTGTTTTAAGTTTCATTGTATTAAATACACTGTTTACTTGCTACTAAATGCCTTAAACAAAACTATTTCACAGATTCTGTCCCATGAACCTCATAAAATGAAATCTGATGCCATCAATGAAGAAACCTGGCACTTTGGAGACACTTTATACTGTAACATTTGCATTTATTCATTTAGCAGATGCTTTTATCCAAAGTGACGTACAAATTAAACTTTGTTTTCTGTTAAACCAATAAAAAAAACCTGTGCACCCTGATTTCTGAAAATGAAACAAACAAAAAAAAGCAGCCAGATCATTTCCATAACAATCAAAGCAATCTGCCAAGAGCAGCGCAAATTAGCGTCTGCATTAAGACATGGTTTTTGGGCGTTAAATAATGGCGCAAATACCAGTAATTTGACAAGCGTAAACGTTAGTAAATCGTGTTGCATGATTCGTTTTAATACTCTCCTCCCATACATTTTGCATTTGAAAGGGAAACTCCTTCAAATGCATATTCAATAAGGTCAGGCGCAATTTCTCTTTTCAGCGCTAATTCTCTTCACTGCACATCTTTAGTAAATCCTGACAGAACTATTTTAATGGCAAAAGACGGTTTGCGCTGGCACAAGCTGTTAGTAAATCTGGCTCTAAATTGGAAAAAACGTTTTGCCAGTCGAACACCTTTGACCTGAAATATTTTACGCAGTACCTTCGAGGTTTTAAGTTAATATTTCAATAATTCAACAACACATTTACATGTTCACAGTTCTCTGATGTCAGTTAACTGTCATGACATGCAGACGAACAAATTAAATATTTCATAATTTTTAGTAGAAATGTTTTATGATTGTTTATATTTTTTCATAAATTCATACTTATAATTGTTTATTTTATTTTTACAATTTAATTAATAATTAGATTATCATCAATGCACAAAAAAAGTTTGAGGTTCCACCAAAAGTATCACTGCATGTGAAACCAAATCATTGTATACTGTAAATAGCTGCACGTTTTTCTGTTCTGAGCCGGTGGTTAAAGGGGTCATATGATGCGATTTCAATTTTTACTTTCTCTTTGGAGTGTTACAAGCTCTTGGTGCATAAAGAAGATTGGTAAAGTTGCAAAGACTAAAGTCTCAAATCCAAAGAGATATTCTTTATAAAAGTTAAGAGTCAATCACGCCTACCTAAAACGCCTCGTTCTAACACGCCCCCACATGTCTACGTCACAATGTGGGAAGATTTGCATAACACCGCCCAAATGTTCACGCAAAGAAAGAAGGCGCATATTTTATTCTCGCTGTAGTATTGTTGTTGCCGCCGCCATGTCATGAAGGCCTGAAACTACTTTGTTTGGCCTTCCAAAAGAGGACGATATCCGCTTCGTCATGCCTGGAGCTGATCTGTGCTGGTTGCTGAGGAAATACAACAACTTTGCGCTGTGGATCGCCGGATCGGCTTTCACTGTGGGCGAAGCGGAGTCCAGCCCGGGGTCGTATTTTTAGCAACATCATATGACCCCTTTAAAACAATATCATCTAACATATCAAACCTGCTTTATCGTTGAAATCTGTCATTGTATTAAAGGTGAAATGTTCTACACCATCAAAGTGGTAAATTATATTATTGTCCAGCAATATGTTAAAAATTAGATATATAGTACATACTATTTTATCTGGGGACATACAGTACACCTCACTGATCTATATAAATTATATGATTTATAATATATAATTACATAGACAGGTAGAGCAAAAGCACAAACAAACAGACTGCAATTCCATTTGTTGCCACTAGTTGCGCACAAATGACACACTTCACCTTTAATCACTAATGGCTTCAGCAAAGATCTGAATCTCAGATGTAATTCAGTGTGCACGTGAAACAGAGAGTCTGGTGTAATGTTTACTCTCATGCGGAATAAATACTCAGGGTTTAATTTGCTAAATGAAGGCTCTGTGAGAAGCGACTGATCCTAATTACTGTCTTACACACACACACACAGGTAACTAAGTCTACGCTTTCCCATCTCATTTGCCGCCTTGAGTGTGTGATATCTGGTGTGTGTTACACGGGTGTGTGTTTCTCGTTGGATAAGGTGGCCGCCGTTCGCTCTGTGAAAGTAAGAGGTAAGTTTAGAGTGACTATTGTTATTAAATATCGCTCTTAAACTAATTATCTCATTTTCAAAGTGAAAGAGAGAGACTGAGGGAGGAAAGGACAGGAAAGTCAGGTCTGTCACAAAAACTATATGTGAAGAAAAATAATATAATTTTTTACATTTATATAAATTACTATAGTTTGTATAAATTATTCATTGTTTGTTAATTAATTAATTATAACATATTATATAAATAAGAATTATACATGTATTGGAAGAAATCAAGCGTAGCGTTAGTTCTGGCAGGTCACGTTAGTCAAGCTCGCATCAGCTGACTCTCAGCTGATCCCCATCTACCTATAGGAATACGAGACCTATCTAAGCATTCATATAGAAGGTCCCTCAGTATCATCAGCAGTTTTTGCATTGCTCAATAGCTAATTACCCTCCTCCATCCCCAACTCCTCCTCTGTCAGTCAGGATTCAGCCTTCTGATTATCCTTTGAATCAGATTAATTCTAAAATGTGTACATAAAATTATTGAACTTTAACGATATCTGCAATACATGTATGTTGGTTCTGTTCTGTTTCCCCTGGGGGTGTTACCGCTGCTCTCCCTGCTCTCATCCATGCTAGGCTGCATGGATGCGCAGGGAGTTCTTGCCCAGAACAGAACCATACCGCCAATCCAAACTGTATGCTAATTGTCAATCATCTTTGACGATAGTGGTCCTGACAGAAATAGTCAATTTTGTTTATATTATTTATTTTAATATCAATAGTTATTTATATAATAATAATTACAATATCTGTAATATAATAATAATGATAGAGATACTGAAAGAAATATTCCATCTATGGTTATATTAATTAATTAGATGTGCATTTGTGATTAAAAAAGTATATATATATATTTTTTAGTTAAATGACCGATCGTTTCTCTAGATAAGACCCTTATTCCTGGGTTGGGATCGTGTCGAGCCCTTTGAAGCTGCACTGAAACGGCAATTTGGACCTTCAGCCCATTGAGCACCATTAAAGTCCATTGTATGGAGAAAAATCCTGGAATGTTTTCCTCAAAAAACGTAATTTCTGTGCGACTGAAGACAGAAAGACATGAACATCTTGGATGACATGGGGGTGGAAATTTATCAGGACATTTTGATTCTGGAAGTGAATTAATCCTTTAATGACTTTGTGATTCTATGAATACTATGTCCTGTAATAGGGCGCTAGAGGGGCAGAGAAAACTAAATGGCAATGTCAGTATTTGTTCAATTAAAATTGGAAAGCTGACAACAACAATGAACCATAACCATGTTTTCAGATATCACATTCATTTTGCTTTTTGCATTGTTCATATTGTGCATCTGTTCCAAAAGCTAGTGAGTTGCCCACCTAGACAGGATTGTAGGGAATCACAGGCATAATCCCGATACAAATAGTAGGCAGCAGCATTATGTAGCCTTCTAAGATATCTTATTTTGGACAAATCTAATGTAAATGCAAAAATTGACTATTTCCTAGTATTGAATACTAGTTTGTGTACCTGATAATCAAGTCGCAGTGAGCGCAAACAGGAGTGCGTGTTCCAGCAGGGATGTGTTCTGCCATCTGGACCAATGAGGCTTCGTCTTTGGGGTGTGGGCGTGGCATGGGACGGTCTAAAGCGGGGCCTAAAGGAGTACTGTTGCTCATGATACCAAAAGTAGGAGTGATGAGACCTGCCAAAGACGCCAACATACACAAACACTCATTAGAGCTTCAGCTCATCTTTAAGTGACTCCACTACCTCAGTTTATTACACTGTAAAGGCCGGTGTGCTTTGAATATGTCTGAATTGCTAAGTATTACAATTATTAAGTAAAGTAACCCTAAAACATAAAATATAGTAACAGATATGACACCACAGATATCAATTAGTCTTCTATACTAAAACAAATGGTGAAGGATTTACTTTGAAACAATTTTCACTCAGAAATTAATTACAAAGAAGTGGCAAATAAAATTGAATTAAACATGAAATTCTTAAGTAGAAAGAATGAAAGGTATTTTCTTGTAAAATCTACTCCAATAATATTTGTTTTATTTACAAATTCGAAAAAAAAAATTTTTTACTGTGTAGCAGAGGAATGCAGTTAAGGGAAAAACTTTTTTCAGTTTTAATAGATTTAATTAACTAGATTTAGTTTAGTTTAATAAAATCTTCATAGACATATTTAAAAACAAAAAAATAATAAAAATGACAAAAGCATGCAGCAATATTTCTAAAAGTTTAACTAAAATGACGATGAAAACTCGAGAAAATATGAGATAATATAAAATAAAAACAAATTCAAAATACTAATAATAACTATAATAGTCTCTCAATGATACTAAAATAACTTATTATTGGAATGAAATTTTGTCAAACTAAAATTTTTAATTAGAATTTGAATGTATTTTTTAAATAGATTAATTGGTTTATAGGTGTGACTGAACTTTAGATTTGTAGTGTATATACAGTTCAGTATCATATGCCACAGTGCTGGGGTCAGTATGTGGACCGGAGAGAGACTGAATCTTCAGTCATGAGGTGATATTACCTGCTGTGTTTCTGACAGGCATTCCCGGGGCTTTGATCATGGTCTTAACAGGACAGACAAGAGCGCTGGGCTGAGAATCATCCTGCTCCTCACTGAGAGACCAAACACAGAGAGAGAGAGAGAGAGAGAGAGAGAGAGAGAGAGAGAGAGAGAGAGAGAGAGAAATAAAAAAAAAAGAGAGAA
>NW_015506105.1:103755-107028 GCF_001515645.1 Sinocyclocheilus grahami | reverse complement strand
AACACGAAGAGAGAAAGAGAGAGAGAGAGAGAGAGAGAGAGAGAGAGAGAGAGAGAGAGAGAGAGAGAGCGAGAGAGACATAATTATAAGGGAAAGATAAGAAGAGTGCTAGAGAAAGTAGTATGCAGTATGCACACTGTGTGCAGTACAGTATATGAACTCTATGCATGCAAGAATCTTATGAAACCTGTAGAAATGTGCCAGATTTTGCCTCAAAATCAAACAAAAGATCATTAGGTGTAATTCAAATTTATGAAATGTCTACTCGTTATGACGCATTGTATATGTGACTTTAATTTAAACTACTGTTCAAATTTGTATCTCATTCTTAAAAGCTGTGATGTTAAGGGGTTTTTTTTGTACAAAACTGGATTAAGAAAAATTCTAATGGATCCTCTGCAGTGAATGGGTACCGTCAGAATGAGAGTCTAAACAGCTGATAAAAACATCACAATAATCCACAAGTAATCCACACCACTCCAGTCCATCAGTTAACATCTTGTGAAACAAAAGCTGCGTGTTTGTAAGAAACAAATCCATCAAGATGTTTTTTAACCGTTGCTTCCAGCTAAAATATGAGAACTCTGTCCATAAGATTGCTTTCTCCAGTGAAAAGTAGTCTCAAGCACTGTTTACAAGAACAGTCAAAAACAGCTCAAAATAAATATGTGAGTGGATTTTGATATAACACTGGAGGAAGCGTTATTATGGATTATGGACTCATACTTTGCCCAGAAGTAACGGTTTATGATAGACGTCTTGATGGACTTGTTTATGACAAACAATCAGCTTTTTGTTTCACAAGACATTAACTGATGGATTGGAGTGGTGTGGATTACTTGTGGATTATTGTGATGTTTTTATCAGCTGTTTGGACTCTCATTCTGACGGCACCCATTCACTGCAGAGCATCCATTGGTGAGCAAGTGATGTAATGCTACATTTCTCCAAATCTGTGATGAAGAAACAAACTCATCTACATCTTGTATGGCCTGAGAGTGAGTACATTTTCAGAAAATTTTCACTTTTGGGTGAAATATTCCTTTAATCATTGCATACTGCAAACTGTTTCACATCATGTTTAAGTATGCAATATGTAGTATGCAGTATGGTAGTGCTCCACTGTAAACAGCCAATGCCACACACAGCTCACACGCCAGACACAGCTCATTTCTACTGTACCTACAGTACAGACAGACATTCCATTACAGCACTCATTAAATACACAGCAGGTCTGGTTGTGCCGTCCAGCAGCTTAAATTTAGCGAGGCAGGAAGTGAATATTGATGGACAGGAAGACAGAAGTTTGGCTCTGAGCATCTAGAAATCTTGGGTGGCCGTCACAAGCACACACATTCATAGCCACACACACCGTACCACCCCGATTCTCTGCCACACAACTGCGCTCTGTCAATCTCTCCTGTCTAATTACAAGCCCCCGGGGACTGAATGTTATGGAAACGGCAGCCATAGAAACCGAAAGGACCACCGTTCAGTTCTGAATCTAGACGCTGATGAGATATTCCACACTGAAACATCCACATATTCACAAAAACACAAACAGCCACACTCCTAAACATCAGAAAAGACGCTTGTACAGTTTTAAGTGATAAAACAACAGATCTAGTGTTGAAAATGAAGTCAGTATTGTGTGTTTGGACACCTGTGTGAACTTGAGGAGAACTGACTTCATACATTCACTACAAATCACCAAAACACCAGCTGATTCAAAGACGCTGAGCAAAAATAATGAAGAAAAGTGAAGCTAGTACACTCTAAAAAATGCTGGGTTTTTCAACCCAACCTTGGGTCAAATATGGACTAACCCAACTTTTGGGTTAAAAATTGAATTTAAATATTTAACCCAACGGCTGGGTTGGTCCATTTTTGACCCAAAGTTGGGTTGAAACAACCCAGCATTTTTTAGAGTGTAAAGAGAGAAGATCCTGCAGCATTTGAGACACATATATGTGGACAAATGATTTGATATTTTGTTATATTATATTATATTTTGCTATATTAAGTATTTTTGGGACACTTTATTACCTAAAAACACAATTAGCATTATAGGTACGGAAGGGTTATAACTAAAACTAAAACTTTTTTTAGAAAACAAAAATTTAATTACTTGAAATAAAACAATGACTGAAAAATGAATGAAAAATGAAATAAAATAAAACAAAAAGCTTAAACATATTTTAAGCTAGTCGACAAGACATTTCTCATTTTTGTTTAATTTAATTTGAAGTACTAAAATAACTAATAATAAATAAACTAAAGCTAACAAATGAAAATATAATAAATACTATATAGACATTTTTCAAAAAAATTTAATTAAAAAAGTAACAAAATTGACAAAAACACACAACAAAATGACTAAAACTTTAACTAAAATGTGAAATTACAAAATATTAATAAAAAACTATTATAGCATATCAACGATACTAAATTAATAATGGCAATATTCAATAGCAACTGATTAAAACTACTGGCAAATGCAAAGTATATAATAACAATTTATTAATAATATATAATTATATAATGTACATTAATTTATCATTTTTTACGAATTCAGTTAAAATGAATGCATTATTTTACGGATGCATTTAACTGCATTGCTGAACACAAATTAAAATTTTAAATGTCTATTTATTTTTCAATTTGAAAATAAAAAATTATTATTTAATCATTTTCATTTTCAATTCAGATGGTAATGCCATTCATATACAGTACTGTATGTATGTATGTATGTATGTGTTTGTTTGTTTTTTTGTTTGCAACAGGTCCAAAGCACCATAGTAGTAACAGCACTTTTGGTACTTTTTTGTTAGTAAAACTGATAATCCTCCATATTATACAGTAAAGGAATAAGAGACATCTGTAGACGAATGCTGCAGCATAGAGGAAAAATAAAAAGATAACTGATGGTGACAGCAGGATGCAGCACACACAAATGAATCGACTTTATTCTGTGCAGATAACAAATTGAGACATGCACAAACACACAGAGGCACAACAAAAAACAGACACAGTTATAAGAGCGATCGTTACTGCTCTCAGCCAGTCCGATTCGTTACAGAGCAAATAATCCAATCAGAGTGGAGCAGTACAGCAGGCTAATCGAATGAGAGAGGAGCAATCGGCTAATACACAGGAAGTTCTCCATCACACAAATCCATGAGCAGAGGAAATCTGTCAATATGAACATGATCATAGTGATCTAAGCCCATATATCATTATATATATATATATATATATATATATATATATATA
>NW_015506105.1:93402-103560 GCF_001515645.1 Sinocyclocheilus grahami | reverse complement strand
GACAGACAGACAGACAGACAGACAGACAGACAGACAGACAGATAGATAGATAGATAGATAGATAGATAGATAGATAGATAGATAGATAGATAGATAGATAGATAGATAGATAGATAGATAGATAGATAGATACAGAATGACATACAGACAGACAGACAGACACTGCATGTATTTAACTGTTTAATTTACATAACTGTTTAAGATTTAAATGTTTAATGTTAGTAGTTTGCTTACAAATGCCATTTTTGAATTGACCATTAACCCTGTAACATCTTGTATGGTTTATGCATGGTTCTGCAAGTTTTCTGTCAAGTACCCAGTCTTCACAGAGCAATGTGGGACAATTAAAAGATGTGTTAAGGCATCACATTGTGTCACCTCACCAGTTTAACAAGCCTGTGACAACGGCACTGTCTGCAAACTCACATTTTTATCTGCTGAGAAGAAAGAATCAGTGCTGCTCTCTAGTGGCGACACATGAACACTGCAGCAGTTCAATCATAATGATATCAAAACTGATCCTACATAAACATGATTAATACATACTCCTCCTGGTGTTAATGTCCACATTTCATAATTCTAAAGCCATATCTATGTGGAAAAATACAATAACTATTCATATCAAATATGTTATATGCTTTACAATATTACAGAAGTTAAATGTGCAAATTCTGTTTTAGGTTGCCTAGAACTGTGAATTAAAAGAAAAATATTCACAAAGTTGCTCCTCATTTTTATGACCAATTTAGACACTAGGAACACTTCATTATAACAACCTTTACTGGATCCTACTGTATTAATCAAAATACCCACTAGTTTTAGATTGAGCACATGTGTGGATCTGGTTAACCTGTCCATTATTGCCATTACTTATGTAACTGATTGGTTAAACATCATGACTTCGGCTTAAAATCAGTAACTGAGGGATATACAGAAAGAAACCGATAAAAACACTGACACAAATAAGGAGAAAATACACAGCAGAAATTCTTCAGAAAATACAGGCCACTTTATTCTAATTTTGCTACATAATGAAAACTAAGTGAGAAAGGAATTATGTCATGAATTAAAATAAATAGTCATGAATTAAAATAAATAGTAAGTTTTCAAGCATAAAATTAAATTTGCGCAGTTTAAAATAATATTCTGGGTTTATACAGCATCTGTGGCAGGCTTGTCATAGAAAATAAAAATAAAAATGTATAAATAATCTAATTTTATGAAAATAAATATCACATTTACAGTAATGCACTTACAAAGGAAGTCTGTAAAGCACCAAATAATAATTAAAATACACACAGTTTTAATGCATAAACCTGTTAACAATTAAAATCGCATTTGAAACTTGTGTCATGACCATGCAACTAACTAGATACATTTCTACTCAGAAGAATTAATCATTTTTAACAAAAATATGAGCTGCACATTTCCTCACAGAACACCGTGGAAGTGCATTACTGTAAATGCTGCATCACTGTGTTTAGTTTGAAGGATGAGGTGAACTTATTTTCAGTGTTAATCGACAGATGCTGTGTGTAGTTTATCTAGTTTTGAGCCCAGAACGTTCCTTTTAATAGGAATCAAAAGACCAAAAGCTGAAACATCACAGAAACTAAATAAGATCCAAGCCACACGTGTAATACAATACTGTAATGCAACTAATAAACTTCACTAATAAAAATCACTAAATCCACCAGAAGAGTTTGAGATGTGTGGTTTGCTGCCGTTAAGTGCATGTTGAATCTTCACACACTGCTTTAAATACACGCATACACACTTTATAGAGCTCATGTTGCAGAAACATCCCACACACAGATCCAATCACACACACACGTATTCTCACACACTCACACACACACACACACACACACACACACACGTCTACACCAAGCTGAAGACGTTAAGGCTTTGAGCAGACACTCCAAGGTGCCAGTCTCTGAGTTTATGATATCTGGGTCCAATCGTAGGATTGATCTTCACTACCCTGTTCACAGACAACCAGCAAGAGAGAGAGAGAGAGAGAGAAAAAGAAACAAAGACAGTATGAAGAGCTGTAGAAGTGAATATCTTTAACACAGAGATACTGTAAAGCATGCAGATGCAAACGCCACTGCACACGGGTTAAACTCGCTTCTGTAACTCTGTCCCAAACCGAGCTTCAATGTATTACTCAAATAAACATGCAGTAAAATACACACAGCACACACTGTATAATAATAATAATAATAATAACAATAATGCCTTTCTTTGGAAAGCGAAGCCAAGAACCCTCACAAACTATGAATTCACCCGCACAAAACAAGACAAGTTATTACACGACAACTTCAATGGCAAACCAACAACAGTGCAAGATTACCAGAATAACTCTCAGATTGGGCCAATGATAAAAAAAAATAAAGGTAGTTTTTTCCCTTCCTCAAGTATGAGCTCCATATTCAGACTATAGCATACTATATAAGCCATAAACTGCTGATTTAATATGATACGCAACAAAAAAAACGTAGTAAACCTTTACTTAAAGCCTATGTAAAATACATTATAATGCATTATATTTTTTCCTAAATAACTGTAATCAAAGTTAAAATGCATTAATGTTCTAAGGTTTGTTTGTCATGTGTTTCAACGCATTATACTTTCTAAAGGTGTAACAATGAATAGATAAGTATTATATAACTGCTTACAATTATTAACGAGATCATAAAATGCATTATAAGGTGTGTTACAAGGCATAACAAATGCATTAAAACTGCTTTTATAATGCATTATATATAAATGATTTAAGTAAAGTGATACCAAAAACTCTTATGCATTTTTTTTATACTTTGTCTAAAGGTTAAATAAACTGCTCCATTAAAAAAAAAATTTTTTTAACTTATTTCAAATGTCATGCTTAAGTGATGGTTATAAGTCAATGGCTACCGTCAACTATTTGGTTACCAACATTCTTCAAAATATCTCCTTTTGTGTTCAACAGTAAATTAAACAGGTTCGGAACAACTTGAGGGTGCGTAAATGTTGACTATCCCTTTAAGCACTTCCTTTCACTGACCTTTTGTTAAGAAATAAAGAAAAATACAATTGTGTGTCCTAGTGGTGGAAAGCGTCAGTGATCTGCACATGCGGGTTAACTAGAGCCAGAGCTTTAACAGAAACCCCACAAAACAACAGGCCACAGGATGCCAAAATAACAGAGGTAAATAACAGAACACCCTTCAGAGAAAACCTGAACAAATCATCATCACAAAAACAAAAAACACACAGAGATTCTAAAATACACACACACACACACACACACACACACACACACACACACACTCCAAAGCAGCTGGCAAGCAGAGGAACTTACTTTGTTTTATTCTTTGCTGATTCTGACTCCTGTGAGCGATCTGAAAGACATAAACATGATACAGAACACATTTAATACGACACGCTTTCATGTGATAGAGATGTAATGAAAGACATGCTCATTCTCTTGTTTATCCCATCTGTTTCTCTCTCAGAAACAGAATGAGAGAATTTCTCTCTCATCAGAAAGAATGAATGTCTGTGTAAATGGTTTATAAAACCATTGTTAATCAATTGAATTGAGTTGCCTTGAATTAAACGATTTACGTAAGAATGATTTTATGACTGATTTACACAGAAATGCATTCTGCTTGTGTTTTATGAATAAGGCCCAGTATTAAAAAAATGCATAAAAAAAGGTATTTTAAATAAAAAATGTTATATAAAATTTTTTAATTAATACATTTTTTTTTTTTTACTTCCACCAGGAGTTGATTTTCAGGAGCATTTAAACTTTGAGGTCATATTTTTTCTAACCATATAAAACATAAAAGTGCTCTTTCATACAATTGAATTTAATCAAAAATTACCAAATTCTCAGTATGCATATTCATCTAAAATAAAACACATTATGTGAACCTAGAATAGCATTTTTTTTTAAATAAATAAATCAGATGTTCCAAATAAATAACAGAGAATTAATCATTTTTCCCTAATCAAAACATATAAAACAATAAATTCATATTTAAAAAGCAATAATAAAATTAAAACAATCAAATCAAATAAAAACTCTCACCGAATTCAGATTCAGTGCCAGTGATTTGAGCCAGGATACGGAAGGAGCGGGATTGTGAAGTTCCTGTCCGCGGGCACCAGTCCTCTGTGTCCTCCATGATGCGTTTCCTGCTGGCATCACCGTGAGTCGGGACGTGGTAAAAGTCAATGTCGGGCTCTGTGATAGGTTTACGAGTAAATCTACACACACACACACACACACACACACACACACACACAAAGAGAGATACTGTCTGCCTCTTCTACATGTAATCATACTGCATATCAAATGCACAATTTAAGCAACTCAGCATTTGAGAAACAAGGTCACTGCTGGCTGCTGGTTATTCCTTCTTTACCTGTTCATTGCAGGTTTTCTGAAGGAGGCATAAAAAAGGAATAAGAAAGATAAAACATTTCAATCATTCATTCTCTTTTAGAAGGGTTTTACTGATGGCAAACACATTACAGATGTACTCACTCAGAAACAGCTGGAGGACCACTATGAAAAATAAAAATAAAAAACTGTCATTACATAACGGAAAGGCTTTTGGAGGCATTGAATTCAAATATTCCCTGACAAAAATGTACCATTGTAAACATAGTTTCTTCCAAAATACTAAAGTTAGATATAACGGTTATTGTTAATACTGTGACATCTTAATAAACCTTAACCTTCACAATCTGTCTGTCATTTTTAATATTATAGCAGTGTTTGCGCAGTTTTACTATAGTGTAACTATGTTATTGTGACAGTTTGATTACCATGGCCAAACTTTGCAAGGTAACTCAAATTCAAAAAGCACTAGAAGCTTCTTTTAAGGTTCTGGGACCATATTCCGGAAAATCTCCTTATGAAAAAAGTAAAAACATTCCAAGAAGATAGATTCCAAGAGGTTCATAAGTTCACTATTTGACTGTTGTGTAGCCTATGGTAGTGAAGACTCCAGGGTTGCCTGGTTTTCACAAGAAAACCCGCCCAATCGCTACTCAAAACTAGCCCAATCGCATTTCGAGGGGGTCCCCAGTTAAAAATCGGTTGGGGGGGTATACGTTTTTTTGCCAGGGTTCCCCTGCTAAAATTCGCATTCCAGTGGATAAATATCATGTTATTGGAGTCGCTTCTTCAACCCGCGACAACAGTGTTAAAGTAGCCCAATTCAGCGGGAAAACCGTGGACTTGGCAACACTGGAAGACTCGCTAAAGAAATCGACTTGAGAAACACCTCAAATGCCATCTTTTTGCGTTGCCCGACTCAGTATTTCGGGTAAACAGATAATATTAAACAGAAACATAAGCTTTTGAGTATTAAAATCCTCCAAAGGAAATGAAACTAATTTGTTGTTAAAGAAATTTACATTAGAAACCCATGAGACCAGTTGCATAAACATAGTCACCACACTAAGACTTATGCCGAGTTCACTCTGCACGATTTTCAAACTCGTCGGATCGCCGTTGTTTTCACACTGCGTGACTATCTGGGGTAGCAGTCGGTCACTGCTGTGGTCACACTGCACGATGGATCGGCGACAGGGGGTTACACACTGCATGACTTCACAATAGGAAGAATCGCCGACAGCTCTGTCTGGTCCGCAAACTACGTTTCACAACAAAACACACGCGAGAAGTGATAAGGAAATAACTCGAGAACCCGCGTGCGTCAGACCGAAGTTCTCGAGCAAGACTGAAATTATAAAAAAAATATATATATATATACCCCGCAAATTGTCTGTGAGCTGATTTCCAGCTACAAGGAGAAAAAGAAAAACCGATTATGCAGGAGGGAGATGCAGGGAACAGGGATTGGGTGTTCTGCAAAGAGAGTTGGAGGTAAATAATTTTGCAGTAACTGTTATGCTGCTGTTGTGGCGGGTCCAGCAAATGTTTGTGCTTGTTTCTGTATGATATAATTGTTCATATATCTATTAAAATACTGATATTCTGGTCTATAACTCTTCCCTGAACTTCCCTCTGCCCTGTATCTTGGTCTCTCATTGGCTGTAGGTCATCGCCGATGTAGTTTTCAGTCAGAAATCATTGCACACAGCCTGATTGTGAATTGCCGACAGCTCAAAATATTTAGCATGCCAAATATTTCATGGGCGTTGGTGACGTGTCGGCGATTCCCTCAGATCGCGTCTTTGATAATTCACACTGCGTGATTGTCACTCGCGTGAACGAGCACCGATTTGCCTCTGATGTAGGGCATTTGTCGGCGATTTCGCAATTGTCGGGCGATTGTCGGCGAGTGAAAAATCAGGCTAATATCGTGCAGTGTGAACTCGGCATTAAAGGCGGGCATACACGGTGCGATTTTTGCTGTCGTACGAGCTCGCAGGCGATTTTTTTTATCTCAGGAGAAAATCGCAGATGCTCGCATGGTACCGTGTGAGAAGAATTACGGGACGATCCGAGAACGTTACGAGGACCTCCCGTCCTCCCGATAATTTTCAAACATGTCAAAAAAAATCGGATGCTGTCGGTTTAAAATTTGTGGTGTATGTGCGGTTGAACGAGACGATTTGGCGATCCATCTGAAGTTGACCAATCAGAAGATGACAAAAACCATATAGTCTATAATAATTTTAGTTTAATTATACAGTTCTATTTTTTATTTGTTATTCTGAATGTGCCATTCAGCTTTATGAATGAATATGCCTGTTGTATTTCCAGGAAAAACGAGCAGAAATTCAGAAATGGCCTACTCCCTCGAGTTCTTTATGAAGAACAGAAAGTCCATGCTTTTCAGCCATTCTCTTTGCCATGTCCTTTGTCTTGGTTTTTTTGGACGTCACAAACTATTTCATCCTCAGAATCTATATTTTTATGAATGGCGCGAAACTTAACGTAAGGTCAGAGTTTGTCAAATCGTAGTAAATTCGTATCGTGTGTGACTGCCTCCGTATGATTTTCGGATAAACTCAATCATGACATGTGCCAGAGCTCACAACATTTCGACCTTCAGAATCGCACCGTGTACGCCCGCCTTAAGTGTCATAAGAACTAGTTTGACTAACTAGCAGTTAACCAAGTGGGTATCAGTCTTACTTTTCTGATTCAAATTAGACCAATCTAAGTTATGTAATTGACTTTAAAAAGTTATGAAAAAAAATAATAGATGTCTAACTTTTAAGATTAGTCTAAGCAGTTTATGCAAAAGGGCACAGAAGATGACACTGCCGCACATGGAATAAAACACAAGCCACACACGGTTTGAGAAGAAACTCATCTGGACATCTGAAATCATCAATCCAATCTCTCAAAAAACTTTCACGTCTGGAACATACTGATCGTACCGAAGCCCGTCTGTACTGACACGTACAACATTCATAAGCTGTAATAAATCAGCACTGTCTGGCTGAGTGCGGATGAACCGTGTGACGAAAGAGTGTTGGCAGGGCTTGTTTGCTCACTCTGTGTGTTTGACAAACTGCAGTTAAAAACCGCTGACTAACTGAGCACTGCGACACAACACCTCACAGATGGAACATAACATGCATATCGTCAAACTCACGTCAACACACTCATGCAATACCAACAGAATAAACAATGAACCACAAACCCAGCTTTGCTTTGCTTTACTTGAGTGGGCTCTACTTTAAAAGTCATTACTGTTACATAATCAGCAGTACTACACTAATAAAACATTTTTTTTTTTTTTACATGCACCATAGTGGAAAAGCATGTAAATCCTAGCAGGCTCCATGAACATGGATCCTTCAGTACATTATTCATATTAAAATACCATGATATCACCATCTGATACCATAACTGTACTATGATACCAATCAAAGTCCTTTTGAAGGGGGAAAATTACAAGAAAAGTACCATGGGTATTTTATATTTTATATAAGTACAATGGGTATAAAATATTTTATTTTGAGTGGTATTCTTGAAAGTATCTCGAGTACAATGTAAATTACATTACATTAAAGTTTAATACTTAGTGCTTCTTCGCAGTGTTTTATTCATGAAGAAAAGCAAAGCACTCTCAAAGATGAGGTTAGATGAGGGAATTCTGGAAAACAATGCTTTCACTACAAATCACGGTGATAATTACAGCACACACACACACAGAGAGAATGAAAGGAGCATCAATATGGTACTGACTTTATGGCTGGAGTCAGCTGCTGAAAAGCACATAGAGGAGGAAAAACAACCATTAAACACACATAATCATCTAATCACTGGCTGAATTCAAACAACACTGATTCCTGAAGCCCTCTGAGACAGAACAACAGCTGAAAACAAACACACACAATAAAGAATGGCTATTTCAATCACTTTATGTTAAACATAGCACCGTCCCTTAGTTACTGTTGCTAATGCTGTCAAGCTTTCCTACTACTTCTTACCTCAGAAAGTGAGGAATTATTCAACAACAGCTCATTTAACTGTGCATCTACATCTAGTAATTATACAGTGACCAGAACCATTTTCAGTACAATATATAATATTTAGGTAAATATTAATATTATATTTAAATATAAAATATTAATATTTAGTTCCACCAGTCCCAAAAATCTACAGCTCTGTCTATGGATTGTGTACATTTTCTATTTTCAAATGTAGTCTTTGAGTTTTTATTAAATATTGTGTAAAACAAAGCAATTGTGCACATTACATAGTTATTTGCTATCACTAAATTGCATTATCTATATATCCTTAATATATGAACATTTTATGTTTATCTGCTTACCCCCAGGGCATCCAAGATGTAGAGGACTTTGTTTCTTCAGTAGAACACATATGATGATTTTTAAGTCCAACCGTTGCAGTCTATCAGTCGTATAATGCATGGAAATGGTAACAAAATCTATGAGAGTTAAAAAAACATGCACAGACAAATCCAAATTAAACCCTGCAGCTCGTGACGACACATTGATGTCCTATGACACGAAACGATTGGTTTGTGCCAGAAACCGAACAGTATTTATAGCATTTTTTACCTCTAATACACCACTATGTCCAACTTCCTTGAGCGCGCGCACGGCATCCGGTGCGTGAGGTGTGTACGTGCTCTGGCGTAGTTTACGTTAATGGGTGTGTTGATATCCAGCCGAAGAGCAATCAACCATAACTTCAGGCAAGCAGGCTCAGAAGTTGAGAATACGTGGAAAGTCACCACTCCCGAATGAGTTCGCGCGAGAGAACGTAATCTTTTAGTTTTAAGTCGGTTTGAACAATCCGGATAAGCGCAAGTAAGTACCATTTTGATTAGCCGTTGTACCTACAATGACTGAGCACTGTGTAAACAATGAGTGACGTATACGTGCGAGAGATCACTTCCGGCGCTACGCCAGAGCGCATACACGCCACACGCACCGGATGCCGTGCGCAAACCCAAAGACAGTTGGACATAGTGGTGTATTAGAGGTAAAAAATGATATAAATACTGTTCAGTTTCTGGCACAAACTGATCGTTTCGTGTCTTAGGACATCAATGTGTCGTCACAAGCCGCAGGGTTTAATTTGGATTTGTCTGTGCATGTTTTTTTAACTCTCATAGATTTTGTTACCATTGCCATGCATTATACGACTGATAGACTGCAATGTTTGGACTTAAAAATCATCATATGTGTTCTACTGAAGAACGTCTCTAGGTTACGTATGTAACCATGGTTCCCCGAGGGAAGGAACTTCCAGTGTTGAGGGAGGATGGAAACATGGAAATAAGCGTCTCTGAGATTTATCGTAACAAACCAGTCCTCGGACTGGATCTGAGATACTATCTGCTTGATAGTGAGCATCTTGAACCGAAGCCGTTTGATAGCGTGGTTCAGAAGACGGAGATCTAAGATCGGACGCAACCCCCCCATCCTTCTTCGGAACGATGAAGTAACAGCTGTAGAACCCGGACGCTCTCGAGAGAGGAGGAACACGTTCTATGGCCCCCTTCCTCAAGAGAGTATCTACTTCTTGTTCCATTACCAGAGCCTGCTCAGGGCCCACTAGTGTGGGGATGACCCCGTTGAAACGAGGCAGACGAGAACCGAACTGGATTCTGTAACCTTTCTCTATAATCTGCAGGACCCATTTTGAGATATTTGGTAGAAGTTTCCACGCTACCAGAAAATCTACTAAGGGAACCAGCCTCT
>NW_015506105.1:81271-93265 GCF_001515645.1 Sinocyclocheilus grahami | reverse complement strand
TATATTTTATTTTGGCGAATGCACGAAACACACCCCATAATCACGAATCGCATCTCATACGCGAGGGACTGTGGTGGCAAGTACACACTCTCCTCTGTCTCGACACTCATCACATCCACCTCCTCGGAGGAAGATAGATGAAGCGTCTGGGGGGGGGGGGGAAAACCACCGTAGGCGAGAGCGGAGTGTGCGCAGCGAGAGCAGCTCGCAGTGATGACAATCAGCTGCTCGAAAGCTGACCTTGTATGCTCCGCTCCTAAACAAACGACACACAAATCGGGTGTATACCCTGCCGCCAGATATCGTGGGCAGGGAGAAACACAGCGTTTGTAATGCCGTTCGCTCGCCATAGACTTTTTCATGATTGTTTTTATATATAGAGCAGAAGCTGGTTTGCGCTCTGCTGGATGCACTTTTATACTTTCTGGTGCTCACGTCACCCCGCTTGTGACGTCTCGCTGCTCCATTGGACTGATTTGACACGTGCTTCAGAACGTGGTCACGCAAGGGCGTTCCCAAAGCGACTCGACGCAGCTCTAGTTCCTGAAGGGGAAACAAAGTCACCTACATCTTGGGTGCCCTGGGGGTAAGCAGATAAACATAAAATTTTCATTTTTGGGAGAACTATCTCTTTAAGATATTGATATCGGCATCAGCATCAGCCATTAAAAGAACAGTTCACCCAAAAACTAAAATTTACTCACACTCAGATTTGGAGAAATTTACAATTATGTCACTTGCTCACCAATGGATCCTCTGTAGTGAATGGGTGCCGTCAGAATGAGAGTCCAAACAGCTGATAAAAACATCACAATAATCCACAAGTAATCCACACCACTCCAGTCCATCAGTTAATGTCAATTAATTAATGGATCAAACACCATTTACAAGCCAACACAGCCCGAAACACTTTTAAACAAATTTGTGAGTGTATATTGATGTGAGAGGATGAAAGGGAATGGACTTTTTTCACTGGAGGAAGTGTTATTATGGATTATGGACTCTTTTTATTATGGATTATGGATTATTTTGGCCAATTTAAAGTTGGATTTGTTTCTTACAAACATGCAGCTTTTCACTTCACACGACATTAACTGATGGACTGGAGTGGTGTGGTGATTATTGTGATGTTTTATCAGCTGTTTGGACTCTCATTCTGACGGCACCCATTCACTGCAGAGGATCCACTGGTGAGCAAGTGATGGAATGCTACATTTCTCCAAATGTGTTCCAATGAAGAAACAAGGGTGAACTATTTCTTTAAAAACACCATATCAGTCGACAAAGAGAAAAACAAACTTAATCCAGAAGAATTCTTTCCATTCAAACTAAATGCATTATCCAGAACCAGGCACACACAGGGCTGCATTAAGGAGGAATATGTTTTCTCAACAATTGCCTATAAAAATCATAGAAACAGGGCTGGCACTGATTTGACTCTATAATGTACAGCTGTATGAGGATAATGAGGAGGATTTATCAGAGTTTATGGGAGAGAGAGGATAAAAACCATTAGATGAGTGCGTAGTATGACGAGAAGCATTTGGTTTTCATCAGTTTTCTCTCCCACATCTCTGATATTTTCCTCCTTTTTTCAGACACAGCGTTCAGGCATCTAACAAATATTTTGTTCAGAATGAAATTCTAGCATACTGTGCAGTTCATACTGCATTTTTTGGCACTCGTAGCAGGTCATCCATGCACACTATGTGCACATACTACAAAAATAGCAGTATGACTAGTATAGTGCTATTCCAAACACTTAACAAGAAGCAGAATGGGTTTATTGGGTGATTAAAATCTAATCTGCGCTGATATTATACTATTAACGTTATTAAGCACACAGAAACAAACAAAATGCATCACAACAAACACACTGATCTGATGAGATGTGTGTGTGTGAGTCGCAGAATGTGCATGTGCATCAGCACGTGTAATTAGACACGTAGTTCTTCTGTGTAATAATGTCAATCAGCACTTTAAAAGCATCATTAAAATATGAAACCCAGAAAGGGAGGTTCACGCACACACAAAATACATCTGATCTTCTCCTGGGACATTATCCAAGGGAGAGCCCTCATACACACACACCAAAACACACAACAGATAGCATTACACAGAGCTAAATATACACGCAAACATCAGAGCCACTGATATACGAACAGAATCACTCAAATACATCACTGCGCGAAAAGAGATACAGAGAGATGCTGCCAGTGTCTTCAGTGTATGAAAGAAAATTCTGGAATATTAGTGACCCAAAGATACAAAAAAAAAAAGTATTAAAAGCATATAGTACATAAAGTATAAACTGTAAATGTATTAAATAAAACTACAAAGGAAAAAATTTTAATATGAGAGATGTACATTTTATTTTAGTTGGGTTTAAATGTTGGCATGACTTCTGATAACTCAATATGACATTGTGCCAAGTATTCAAAACTCACCTGTTGTGTACTTATGGTTAAATCCAACCTGCTGAAGTGCATGTTTGGACTAAACCATGTTACAAAAAAGGTGGGGAGGGACATCATGTAAACCAACTAAATACAGTTTCATATTCTAATGTTATGTTTTGGTCTCAGTAACCGAGTCTGCTGTTGACATTGTGGAGACGTTCAACAGGAGGCCACAGAGTTCAAAGGTGGGTTTTGGAAATGTCATTCAAAATCTATGATTTTTAGCAATAACATTCAAACATTTTAAGATATGCCAACCTTGAGCTCTGAGGTCATTAAAAAATAGTATATGCGTTTAAAATTATAAACTGTAAGCCATAATTTTTTTCAACTTAATTAAATAAGTCTAATGTTGTGTAATTATGGTAATTATTTTGTGATTATTTTGTCATATATTGCGATTTGAATTGCAATATGATATTTGAAAATATCTCATATAGGGATGCACCAATACCACTTTTTCCAGTACTCGCCCGATACCACTTTTTCCAGTACTCGCCCGATACCGATACTTTTATTTTTGGTACTTGCCGATACCGATACATGGCATTTGTACATTTTTTAAATATTGGGTACAGAAACCAAAAGAGTATGTATAATGTTAGTTGGTTAACATAATTTATCAAATAGATACGGTCAACCCCAAATTTATTCAGACACCTTCAACATTTCTCACATTATCACAGTTTATTCGTTATAGTTTAGAAAATGATAATAAAATATGACAAGAACTCAGAGTTAAACTGTGTCAGAATATATTTCGCTTGATAATGTCAGATAACTTTGATAGAAAGGTATGTAATGGATTATAATAAACCAAAAATTATTCATACACCTGATTTAGTTTTAATCCAAATGATACGTGCTAAGTGAACGAACATCAATACAGATCACACAACAGAAGTGTGCGCTCTCTCTCACCCCTCTCCCTCCCTCTCTACCATTAAGTAACTTGTGCATTGTTTTACTTACTTCTTTTTGACATATCCGACCAAACTACAAACGTTCCAGTGATGTCTGTGAGAAAGGGATATTCACTCGACAAGCTCGCGCATCTGCGCCGCCGTGCGCTCAATCCACTCAGTGTAATTTGCTTACCAGCTGGCGCAAATCAGCTATACAGGCATTAATACTGAATGTTTTATATTCATTGCATACATATACTTCATAGACATCTTTAATCTCTAATAACTCCATTCTGCTGTCTGTTGTTCTGTCATCTGTGTTTCTTTTTCTGAATATGGCGCTTATCACATGCTGTGTGGTATCGGCGTTTGGTATAGGGGCATTTTAACGAGTACGAGTACAGGAGCTCAGTATCGGGCCCGATACCGATACCTGTATCGGTGCATCCCTAATCTCATATTGCTATTATATCCAGACACAAACCTCTGAATTAGAGCATAAGATGACTGCTGAAAAAAACAGCTTAAACCAGTCAGATATGGGATTAGCTGTTGTTTGAGCTTGTTCTGAGCAGTGATAAATTAGTATAATTGAGATAATATTATAGTTTTTATTAATAGTTTGAATTAGTGTTTATTTTTATATTTTCTGTTTTAATTTAAACTATTTTAATTTAAAGTTGTAGTAATTTTGTTGTGTTTTTTATAATTCTCATTACTTTAGTTTTTATGTCTATATAGTTTTTATTTAGTTTTAGCTTTAATTATGCTAGCACATGAAGTTAAACTAAATGAAATTAGAAATATGTCCTTGCCAACCAGTGGAAATATTTTTTGTATTTTATTGCAGTTAAAGTTTATTTTATTTCAAGCAACAAAACCATTTTCTGTGGTTTTCATTATAGTTAAGTATAATAACTCTGATATTCAGCTGCTTAAGAAACACAACCTTGTCCCTTTGTCTTTATATACAGGTAGCAATTTTCTAATATATTTTTGCTTTGAATTAAATGCTGCAATGTTGTGCGTCATCTCAGAGCTGGTAGGTTTGGTTGAGCTCTCTTGAGCTTTGTGTTTATGGGGTGGGTGGAGCACTGAAGTGTCAATCAAACTCTTACCCATTCAGCTGAGAGCTTTCACCCAGGCTTTCCAGCAGGCCCCGCCTCTGGCCCATGGCAACCTCGCAGGCATTCTCATTGGAGTAGAGATTGATGGGCGTGTTATACACTGAAGGGCGGGGCACCGCTGGTAGATGATTAGGTGAGCCATCAGTAGGAGTGGGCGGAGCCTGTGGATTAGGGTTTTGAGCTGAGGAGGCGGGTGCAAAAGCAGATGCGGCAGAGGGAATGGAGGCTATGTGTGGTGACCCCGCCCCTCCAAATGGACGGGCGCTCCTATTGGTGGATGACGAGATGTGGGTGGAGTTTGTGATGTCAGAGGAAGATGGAATGGAGGTTGTCATGGGAACGGATTTGATGATTTCCACAGAATCATCCTAAACATGGAAAGAAGCACATGCAGGACTCAAACAAAACGACAACAGCAACTGTATGACAGTGACTTCTAGCAATTCAAGACAGATAACTGAACGCAGCAGTCACACTCGTGCATACATATAGAGCTGTGTGTCTATCTCAGAGGGGAATCATGACATATACACACACAATCCATTCACAATACTCCAGTTGTGCACTCTGGCTGGCTGCATGTGTGTGTAAATCTCATACCTTTGGTGCCACATCTGGTTTTGGAAGACTGGAAGCTCTGTTGGAACACAAACAATGGACAAAAACATTAATGACTCTGCTGTAACCACATCTAGAGCCGGCAGTGGCAATACACAGGGAACGTCTAACTGTAGTTTGCAGTAAAATCATAGGCCTGTATTCATAATGACACGGAACATCCGCATGGAAGTTTGTGGAGCAGTTCTGAATTTGTTTCGCCTGCAGGGGAGAACAGACTTAGGTTTGTATCCTATAGAAACCAGGTCAGGTTTGGTTTTAAACTAGTAAACTGGTGGTCAAAAAAATTTTTTTTGTTGCTGTGTAAGTCTCTTATACTCACCAAGGCTGCACTTATTTGATCAAAAATACAGTAAAACTGTAATAATGTGAAGTAGTATTAAAATGTAGGACAAGTATTTTCTATTTATATATATATATATATTCAAATGTAATTTATTCTTGTGATACAAAGCTGAATTTTCAGCATCATTACTCCAGTCTTCAGTGTCACATGATCCTTCAGAAATCATTCTAATATGCTGCTTGCTGCTCAATTATTAACAATGGTTCTTATTATTATCAATATTGAAAGGATTCTTAGATGAATAGAATATTCAAAAGAACAGCATTTATTTGAAATAGAAGTCTTTTGTAACATTATAAATGCCTTTACTGTCACTTTTGAATGGTAGAAAACATAAAAAATACACAAATATGAAGCAGCACAACTGTTTTCAACATTGACAATAATAAGAATGCTTCTTGAGCAGCAAATCAGCATATTAGAATGATTTCTGAAGGATCATGTGACACCGAAGACACAAAATTCAGCTTTCCATCACAGAAATAAATACCATTTTAAAGTATATTTAAATAGAAAACAGTTATTTTAAACTGCAATAATATTTCACAATATTACTGTTTTTACTGTATTTTTTAATCAAATAAATGCAGCCTTGGTGTGCAGAAGAGACTTCTTTTAAAAACATTTAACAAATCGTAATTATTCCAAACGTCTGACCGGTAGTGTATGACATGGTGTGTTATTAAATTTAAACTATGCTTTGACAGCAAGCGATACTGTTGCTATGTATGTATGTATGTATGTATGTATGTCTTGTCTGTCTGTCTGTCTGTGTGTGTGAGTGAGAGAGAGTGAGAGGCTGGCAGAGCGCTTGAGTATCATGTACATTTTTGAGTTACCATCTCTGAGAATCTGAACTCAAGACCTTCAACAACTATCTCACACATCTCTTAGTTTTGTTTTTATTTATGAATCATTTTGACCTTTAAGGATGATCCCAAATGGAGGTTTTATCTGATTAAGCTTCTAGGTGCAATTTTGTCCCCAAAATACAGCCACACACATCTTGAAGAGTGTAGATGAGAGTGTTATATAACAGGAGATGTAAGCATTTGCTCCTATATGTGGAGCCTCTGCATCTTTGTTTCTATGTAAACACACACACACACACACACACGTGACCATCATGAGTTCATAAGAAGGTGGCGTATCCCTCCGCGGAGGTCTTTAGAGTGAGATCCAGCGCGCCGGGACGGGTTTAGCACTGCTGATCTGGTCATGAGCGCTCACACTGCTGCAGTTATGAGCCAATAATCTGTTCTCAGTACACTCAATATAAATCCACAGGACTTAGAAAACCAGCAGAACAATACCAGAGAGAGAAAAATAGTCTAATTTAATTCATTT
Source organism: Sinocyclocheilus grahami (assembly GCF_001515645.1). NCBI lineage: Eukaryota > Metazoa > Chordata > Actinopteri > Cypriniformes > Cyprinidae > Sinocyclocheilus > Sinocyclocheilus grahami. The sequence goes on along the minus strand of NW_015506105.1, from coordinate 86,463 downwards.
AACTTAACTGAATCCTTTTTTATGAAATACATTGATTTCCCAGTGGTATTCAATCAGATTCGACATCCAGTCTTTAAATATCCTTCCAGCAAAAATCTAAATAATCATAAATTGGACTATTTTAAGGAGCCAATATTTTGTATGGAATCAAATGATAAGTCAAATGAAACCCAGATATTAAAATAGCCATTTTTAGATCAGCAAATCAATATTACACAATGGCATGTTGTTAACTGTGTAAAGATATGGTTAAAAAATGCCACAGACCAGGTACATCACAAACTGGCTTTGATGTATTATCGTTAAAACATTTTAAGAAACTAATACTTTCAAAAGATAGTAAGATAGTTAGTTTGATAGTAAGATCAAAAGACATTTGTAATGTTGCAAAAGATTTCTATTTCAAATAAATGCTTTTCATATGAACTTTCTATTCATCAAAGAATCCTGAAACAAACAAGGCAACTGTTTTCAACATTTCAATAATAAGAAATGTCTCAAATCAGCATATCAGAATGATTTCTGAAAGGTCATGAAGGATCATTTGATAAAAAAATGCAGCCTTGTGAGCAGAAGAGACTTCTTTTAAAAATATAAAAAATGTAATTACTTAGAACTTTTGACCAGTGGTGTAACTAGTAGAAGTTATTTATATAAGTAACGATTAATATTTAACACAGCATATTTACAGATCATTTGTGGATAATTACTTCAATCTACGAGAGAAATGCAGAGAAATGACGCCAAAAGACAATAAAAATTAACTGCATCAGCATCACTCTAATTCTTAGAACATTCGGTCAACAATAATAAGAAATGTCTCAAATCAGCATATCAGAATGATTTCTGAAAGGTCATGAAGGATCATTTGATAAAAAATGCAGCCTTGTGAGCAGAAGAGACTTCTTTTAAAAATATAAAAAATGTAATTACTTAGAACTTTTGACCAGTGGTGTAACTAGTAGAAGTTATTTATATAAGTAACGATTAATATTTAACACAGCATATTTACAGATCATTTGTGGATAATTACTTCAATCTACGAGAGAAATGCAGAGAAATGACGCCAAAAGACAATAAAAATTAACTGCATCAGCATCACTCTAATTCTTAGAACATTCGGTCATACTATTATAATGACAAAGAAAGAGAGAGAATATACACACACACACACACACACACACACACACACACACACAGACACACACACATAATGACAAAAATACCCACACATGCAATAACCCTGCAATGAGAGTAAGTCTTAAATTACATGTGGAATTGTTTATTAAGTTAATAGTATTTAATTGATAAACAAAGAAGCTCATTCTTACATTCTTAAACTCCTTAGACCATTTTACTACACTCAAATGAACAGCTCTGTCTGTGTGTGTGTGTGTGTGTGTGTGTGTGTGTGTGTGTGTGTGTGTGTGTGTGTGTGTGTGTGTGTGTGTGTTCGGCCAGAAACATACGCTGTCCCAGCAAACAGAGAACATTCTCAGAACTTTGGCTAATGTTCTGACAAGGTTTTCTCAAAGTTACAAACAAATGTTCTTCCAGTAACATTAATAGAATATTCATTCAGAGTTGTCTGGGCTGCATCCGAAATCACAGAGGTGAAAAAGAGCATGTGAAAAAAGCAGTGTGAAAAAGAGCATACTTTTTTAACGGTTGTTAAGTAATTACTTATGCAAAAGAAGTACCTACTAAGAGAGCATATGATTTTGACAGCCCTGGTTTTTAATATTGTTTTCAAAACGCTAATGGAACGTTTTTTTTCTAAAGTCCTTTTTTTAAATGTTACTACTTGTTTTAGATCATTCAGAGAACATTCAAAAGTACCATTCCAATAATGTTTGTAATATGATGGAATGGAATGTTCCCTTAACATTTGCATAACCAAGAAAAAAAAAATTTGCAAAGCTAAATCTGGACATTTTGAACATTCACAGAACATTCTGAAATAACCTGGGAACGTTTGCAAAATATTCTTAGAACATATTTTTGCTACCTGGGACAAAACTGCAAGCCAGCATTAATATGTTAGTATAGTTGAAATACTTGTATAGCTTTTTTAATTGTTTATTTTATTTCAGTGAAAGTTTATTTTTTTATAATATTTTTTTATGGTTTTAGTTAACTAGGTGCCACATTTGTGTGAAGGATTTTCTAAAAGTATGTCCTGAAAAGTTAATAAAATCTGAAAAACCCTCATTTTGTCTATATTCACTATATGGTTGCTAGAGTCTTCTGGATGGTTGCTTGGTGGTTTCTTACTGGTCCACCATAAAGTTTCTGTGATATTCTGGTCTGTAGATCCAGGCACAAGTTCCTCCTTTAGTGTAAATCTGTGGGATTCTTTTTTTCTATGTTCTTTGGCATTGATGGTTCTTCATGAAACCATCAATGCCAATAAAGAACCATTATATATTAGAGTGTTTGTTCACACAAATGCAGTTGCCTTAGTGTTGTGCTTTTAGTAACTAGGGCTCAAAAATGGCTTAAAGTTCGCTCTTAAAAATTAAGGCTCCAATTATTATAACCAGAAATGGTTTTCTAAAGAACTAGGAAACTAGTTGAATAGTTCTAGTAACGGCTATCTATATGGTTCTTTAAAGAACCCAGAAACCAGTAGACTGATCTGAAAAACTATAATGAAACATAAAAATTTTTCTTCAAAAAAAATCATACATACAAAGTGTTTTGGAAACCTGTTTGAAATTGCAATTCCATTTAGTGACACTAGGGGAGCAGAAATGACTCAAATCAGCTTTAAAGCAACAGTTCATCCGAAAATAAATATTCTGCCATCAAGTACACTTTTTCTATATATTTGTGACCCTAGACCACAAAACCAGTCATAAGTCGCTGGGGTATATTTGTAGCAATAGCCAAAAATACATTGTATGGGTCAAAATTATTGATTTTTCTTTTATGCCAAAAATCATTAGGATATTAAGTAAAGATCATGTTCCATGAAGATATTTTGTACATTTCCTAATGTAAATATATCAAAACTTAATTGATTAGTAATATGCATCGCTAAGAACTTCATTTTGGACAACTTTAAAGGTGATTTTCTCAATATTTATTTATTTATTTGCACCCTCAGATTCCAGATTTTCAAATAGTTGTATCTCGGCCAAATATTGTCCGATCCTAACAAACCATACATCAATGGAAAGCTTATTTATTCAGCTTTGGTGTATAAAACTATTTCAAAAAAATTTACCCTTATGACTGGTTTTGTGGTCCAAGGTCACATTTGGTCATTTTGGACCTACTTACATGGAAAAGAGCAATTTGGGCATTACATCTCCTTATAAACCTATTCTTTTCTTTCCACAGAAGAAAGTCATATCGGTTTGGAACAACATGAGAGTGTGCAAATAATGACAGAACTATTCCTTTGAGACGTTATATGTTGAAATCAGAAATTACTATATCCGTAATTAATCAAGTGAGCAAAAGGACATGAAGGAGGGTCTTTTCAAAACCATGAAATATTACAATTTCTGTTGATCAGAGTAATTTCATTATGCTTTGAACTCTCTTCCAAATGGTGATTCTTATCCTGCTGTATCTCGCTAATGGAAAATGGGATTTTATCCAGCTGTGATGTCCTGTGAACAACATTCAGGGATGTGCTGAGGTGCAGGACAGTGTGTGTTGTGCTGGTGAAACAGGCTTCAGCTTACACTTTTAGACAGTTAAGAGTTTAGAATGCACACAGAATTTAGAGATAAAAGTACAGGAGGTTTACGGAGTCATTTAATGCTTTGAGAGCTGTTATGAGAAAAAAAACACATGGCATACAAATCATGTTCATGTGAGGCCAAAGTGACCATCTAACACAGTCTAGAACGGAGAGAAAATGCATTTTTCAACAGCTAAAAGACCTGAAATCAACTGATTCCCATTGCCTTTCTTGTTCACATTAGCTCTGTGCAAACCTGGTTCATTAAGAAGACCTGTAATCCAACCTGTAACCCCAATACTGACTAGGATTTTCTTTTCCCCAAAAATTCTAATGTTATCGCATTGAACTAAAACTTATTGATTTTGCTCACACAGTGTATAACAGCTACCCAAAAAAACATTTAGGGTAATTTCTGTACCTTTAAGAATTTTTTCCCACCTTGTTGCACATGCGATGTTCCTGGTAAAAAAAAAAAATTGTTTTCCTATAATATCACCAAATCTTGGATTCAATCTGTTTATTTTATTTCAGTTCTCACAGGTTTTGTATTTCTTTTTGGAACTGATTGATCATAGGTCTCACTGATCTGAGCTTATGCACCTCAGTTTTTGAGTGAATATTTCCAAAATTATTCACAAATAATGCTTTTTCACTCACTTATACTGTACAGTGTGTACGGCACAGTAAGCTAGTATTCCACTCTGAATGTGCACACAGAAAATGAGTCACATTAAAATTCAAAATAAACAGTACAATACATATTAAAACGCAAGCCGATCTCTTTCTGGCATCTTTTGCTGGCTCGGTCTCTCTCAGTTTCTTATTGTTTACAAATTTATCTAATGAAATATCAGTTAGAATAGATGAATTACAGAGAAACATTTGTGTTCTCTCTGCATCCGAGTCCAAATGTCCAAACTGTTTTTCTTTCAGAATGATATTTCATACATTTGGGACAAAAGAGTGTTAACAGTCCAAATTCAGATCTGCAAGAGTCAAAATCAAGTTCATCTGGCGAGAAAGTCGGAGGAACTTGAACAATGTTAATAATAATGCTAAAAATAAATGCACAGTATTATTACTGCTTCATTCATTCATTACTGTCAGTGGTGATTATTATGAAAATAAATAAATGCACAAAGCGTTTTATATTTTTTGTGCTATTTATTTATATTTTGATATAATTTTCCCAGATTCATCTAATACAAATTAAATATGTCTACAACTTACCACACTGTAAAAAAATTATTTTTCGAACTTGTAAATAAAACAAATGTTATTGGAGTACATCTTACAAGAAAATACTATTTCAGTTTTTCAACTTTCACATTGTTATATGCTGGTTCTGTATCTGTTGTTAAAAATTTACTAGAAATCTCTGATTGAAAATAGTTTTTTTTTTCATTGTAGGATTTATTTTTTAACATTTTCGCTTAGGAATAAATATATATATATATATATATATATATATATATATATATATATATATATATAC
>NW_015506105.1:65465-81071 GCF_001515645.1 Sinocyclocheilus grahami | reverse complement strand
TGTAAAAAAAATTAAAGCACAGTGAAAAAAATTATTAATTGAATTTACAAAAAAATTTTAAGGTGGTTGCAAACAATTTATTTTAGCTACATTAAAATATATATATTTTTTAAGTGGTGTCAGGGGTTGTTATGATCCTGAGATTACTCAAAAGTGGTTTGGCTTGGCGTTTAGCTGGTTTAATTAAATCAAGTTAAACATCTCCTCCAATCGGTCATCAAAACACCTTCCACAAACCCATATAATCAAGTAACCTGCATTCAACCCTGCTGTGAATGGTTGAGTCTGATGCTGTTTGACGTATTCTGGTTTAGGAAGTAGTGTGGTCAGTTTAATCTGCGCTCTGATGAGGATCTGGCACTCGTCTGTGTGTTTAAACATTCAGAACCAGCGAGCATCATTTCTGTGTTTGGATGTGGCATAACAAACATCAAACCTGAACCGTAACACAAAAACAGACAGATGCATAAACAACACATGCACACAATCAAGAACACACACGCAAAAAGGGAATAAGGAATTACAGGTTTTCGTAAAGCTGACATGATTTGTTGTTTAGCTTAGCTTTTGAGAGAGGCCGTTCAAGGGGGAAAAAAACAACAACACTGAGATTTCACAATAATTTTTTCCTAAAGTACTTTCATTGTTATTTCAATGGATATAAACTCATTTCAGGTCATTAATGTGGAAACAGAAGCCTGAAGCTTCTCAGATCGGCCAGTATAAACATCCTCCAAACACAGCACACGTCAACAAGGCAAGACTTGTCAGCCATCTTGGTTACAAGCACAGCAAGTACAGCTCCTGTCTACTAGACCATAATCTCCAAAACTGACTGTAAAATATCTTTCAAAAACAAAAAATCTGACAATAGCATTATAAATTATGCTTGCACGGTTTATAATAAATTACAAAGCAATGATTTCTCCCATTTATTTTTATTATATAGGCCCAGCTTTTTTCCAAGAGTGTCTCTAACGTCATTAGAGCACATATTACACCTGTGCTCATATGCATATTATGCAACATGCATGTTATATTTATATAAAAAAAATAATAAGTGAATACATCTACACATCCTATCTACAGATCAAGCCATCTTGGTTACAAGCACAGCAAGTACAGCTCCTGTCTACTAGACCACAATCTCCAAAACTGCCTGTAAAATATCTTTCAATAACAAAAAATCTGACAATAGCATTATAAATTATGCTTGCACGGTTTATAATAAATTACAAAGCAATGATTTCTCCCATTTATTTTTATTATATAGGCCCAGCTTTTTTCCAAGAGTGTCTCTAACGTCATTAGAGCACATATTACACCTGTGCTCATATGCATATTATGCAACATGCATGTTATATTTATATAAAAAAATAATAAGTGAATACATCTACACATCCTATCTACAGATCAAACCATTTAGTGAGGCCTGAGCTTATAACAAGAAAAAATAAAAGTTTTCAATGGGACTAGAAAACTTGTTTCCTCTTTAACCTAAGCTCCAAAAACAGCTTAAATAATTAAAATATTTAATTCTAAAGGTCAGAGAGGTGGTGTAAATCGTCAAATTATCAATATTTAGGTATTAAGAAAATAACATTATAAATAAATAAATAAATGGACTTCATTTATTTATTTATTCAATAAATACGTACATAATTAAGTAAATAAACATTAATGACTTCATGGAAAACAAATAAATAAATAAACAAACAAATAAATGGGCTTCATGGAAAATAAATAAATGCATTAGTAAATAAATAAATAAATGTAGAAGTAAGTAAATAAATATAAATGAATAACATGGAAAGCCATTCAATCAATAACTTCAAACAGAAATTAGCATTAGAAATGGACTTGATATGAGCATCTGTGTGAGTTCACAGTAAGTGAGATGAACTACAGCAGTGACACTGGCTCCAAAATAACCAAACATAACTGAAATAAAAAAATAATAATAATAAAATCATTCACTGCGTGTGCTTTTAATTAACATGGAGTCTCTCGTTCACTCTGTGTAATCTACTGTCATCTATGAGAATCAACAGAAAGCCTGTAAAACTCCACATCTCTCCAGCGTAACAGCAGCTGAAGCCCAGTCTGGCATCTCCACAGCACTTCTCCAATAAAACCTCAGTGTCCTCCATTAGTGCTAAAAGACCCACAGACGCACACATCAACACACCGAAACATACAAACGTCTGGTCTCGCAGTGTCTTGCTTCTTTGTTTACTTCTCGACAGTTTCCGATTCACGCAAATGCATTTAATGAATAAAATTACCCATTACCTGCAGGCTGCTGGAATTACAAATAACACATAAAATATTTTTAATAGGAAGCCATAAGAGGTCAAACTAAACCTGAACCACAACATAACCTGATAACCCAGACTAAAACATACAGTATCACTGCTGTGCAGCAGACAGGAAACATATGTCTATTTCATTGCCAAACATTTATAATATGTAAAAAAATATTTGCAAATTATGTGTTGCTTCCCAAAAAAAAGAAAAGAAAAAGATATAGCAAAAATGTCAATGGAGCATGACTGTTGTTGAATAGCTGTCAATGGAGAAAACTGCAAAACTTGACTCCTTGCATTACTCCAAGCGCATAAATTCAAACACGTCTTTTTCTGCAAGCTAGATTTCATGCATCACTGCATTCTGAAATGTTTCAAAATGCAATTCACGCAACAAAAGTTTTCTCTTTCAGGTCAACTACTATCAAATGCAACAACAATTTACTAAATACAGTATACTGGCACATGCTCCTTGAGCATTAAGGTTTGCTAAAGGGGTAGTTCACCCAAAAATAAAAGGTCTGTCATTATTTACCCATCATTGAAATAACACATAAAATATTTTTAATAGGAAGCCATAAGAGGTCAAACTAAACCTGAACCACAACATAACCTGATAACCCAGACTAAAACATACAGTATCACTGCTGTGCAGCAGACAGGAAACATATGTCTATTTCATTGCCAAACATTTATAATATGTTAAAAAATATTTGCAAATTATGTGTTGCTTCCCAAAAAAAAGAAAAGAAAAAGATATTGCAAAAATGTCAATGGAGCATGACTGTTGTTGAATAGCTGTCAATGGAGAAAACTGCAAAACTTGACTCCTTGCATTACTCCAAGCGCATAAATTCAAACACGTCTTTTTCTGCAAGCTAGATTTCATGCATCACTGCATTCTGAAATGTTTCAAAATGCAATTCACGCAACAAAAGTTTTCTCTTTCAGGTCAACTACTATCAAATGCAACAACAATTTACTAAATACAGTATACTGGCACATGCTCCTTGAGCATTAAGGTTTGCTAAAGGGGTAGTTGTAGAGAATTATGAACCATGAAGAAGGTCTGCATATCACACTTCACTCATTAACTTTCACACACACACACACACACACGTGCACACACACACACACACACACACCGCTGGTTTCAGATGGTGCTGATACTGCTATAGTTCTATTAATATAATCCCCAGTAAAACTGAGAGAAGGTGATTAGTTTACCATCACTACATATCAAAACAACACTCTGCACAGTTTCAGTTTGAATATGGGTAAGATGAAGTCAATTGTCTCCAAAAAATAAATAAATAAAATAATTATTATTATTAGACCTAAATTTTTAGATGTATGTGTTTGAATTGCATATAAAATAAATAAATAAAATTTCCATGAATATGGATTACATAGTTTTAACATAAATAAACTAATAAACTTAATGAGATGCATGCATGTCAGTCATACATTAAGGAAATATGTAAGAAACAGCTAAGATTTCCGCACTCAAAAAATAATGGCATAGTTTATTATTAGTTATTTGCATCCGTTTGGTTTTATTTAAATAATTATATTTTCAAAATGCATTTATTTAAATTGCCTCAAATCAGTATAAATCTGTTAATTGTGAAAATAATTCAATTTATTCAGTTAAAAAGTATGAACATGATTTCCATCCAAATGGATGGGAATTTTACATGCAATAAATTTAGGCCTAAATATTTTTGAGCGTAACTCTCTAGAAAGGCGTCCTTACATATCTCTCTAAAAAACACACACACACACACACACACACACACTTGAGCTTATTTTCTCTCATAATTGTCATGTTTGACACAGCTCATGTATCTGTCCGTCAGTGCCAGTCTCTCTCTTGATGTTTTCATTTCCACCAGAGCAGCGCTTGAGTGTTTTTCTGTCACCGCTGAGCAAACCCAGTCTCTCTGTCTTATGTGTCAGCATGTGCATGTGTGATTCCCATGGCTTGACAGTGAGACAAAACTTTCCGTTAGTGGACCAAACTGGAAAACAGGAAGCTGGCACACACATGCAAACAAAACACACTTATTCTGCTCCCAAACACACAGCAAATCAGTCAAAAGTCTGGACAACTGTACTCCACTAGTTCTCTGCACATAATACAGATCGATTGTAAGTGTTGTGTTCATCTCTTGTGGTCAGAGAGACGAGTTAGCATACGGCTCAAAGACACTGTTATGATGCAAGTCTGATTGTTTTAGCTTTCAGTAAGTCATAGCCTTCACTTATTTACCAAATCATGACAAATATATAATAGATATAATAACCATCATCCATATAAGTTATCATCTTGAGAAAAATAAATAGATAAATAAATAAATAACAAAGTAAATTAATGAATTAAAAATGAATCAATGATAAATAAATAATACATAATAAAAATTAAATAAATGTAAAAATAAATGAATTCATTAAACATAAATAAAATATATGAAAAATGAATAATAAATAATATATAAAGATACAAAATGCATAAAAAATATTAGGAAAAAAAAACTATTTGAAAAAAAAATTAAATAATAAATAATTATATAAAAACAATCTTTTTATTTATTTATTTATTTATTTATTTTCCAAATAATGAATCAAAGAAGAAAATAAAAAATGCTAATATCACTTCCCTGTTCATCACATTGACAATGGAAAGTTAATGCAAGCTCATTGCATTGTGGAATATAGTATTCCATGCATTGTTGTATACTGCGCAAATGGTTGTTTGTGTATTCTGTGCATACAGGCAATTTGCATACTGTGCACAGTATATACTGTTCGTACACACTGGACAATACGATTTCCTAAATGAACTGTTTATGTCATTTTTAGCATAATAAATGCTTTTTGACCATTACCAAAGCAGTGCATGCATATTCTTACTTCTGTAAGGAGAGGTTGAGTTTGTCTGTGCTGGATTTGATCTTATTCTGAGCCTCGAGGTGGTTCATGCTGTCAGTGCTGATGCCGTCGATGGACAGGACCAGATCTCCCACAGCCACTCCCGCTTTAGCAGACTTTCCTCCATCCGTCAGCTGAAACCACACAGATAATGATAAAAACAACACAGTGACACACAGAGAAGCCTTCAAGTACAACATGGAGATTTTTTTATTGTTCAATAAATATGCCACAAATTGATTGGGTTGCCCTTTTTTTAAACATGTGAATAACAAAATACATCAAATTTAATGTTATTTTGACTTAGAATCTCATTTTTACTAAGTAAGGCAACCCTGAACTTCAGGTTTTTTGTGGATGCAATTTCAACATATACTCTCCTTTTAAAAGTGTGGGGTCTGTAAGATATTTTATTGTTTTTTAAAGAAGTCTCTTATGCTCACCAAGGATGCATTTATTTGATCAAAAATCTACTTTCACTTAAAACTATCACTTCTGATCAATTGAATGCATCCTTGCTGAATAAAAGCATTAATTAATCTTACTGACCCCAAACTTTTGAACGGTACTGTATGTACAAATCAGAATTCAAATAAAAGTGATTAAAAACAGACATATATGCTGCGCTTTTGAACTTAGGTAAAGTTTCACTGTAAAAGCTTTAGGAAACAATAAGAGAGGATCAGTAAAAGGAGTCATGTAGAGATCATGTAGACAGCTGAGCTCACAACAGTAAACAACTCAAGAGAAAAGTTCAGGTTTAGTGTAAAAAAATCCAGTTCAAGTGGTCTGTAAATCCCAGCGGACATCCCTGCGAACCTGAGGCCGGTGAGGATGGGCCAATTCAAATAGAATTAAAGAGAAGATAACTCTGAAATCCCAGCCTGATGCACAAGCGCTCTTTAATTATCACATGACCACCTCTTTAATAAGATTATCTTATATAAACACAAACCCTGCAGATGGCAGACACATGCGTTTATGTGTGCTCAGCTGTCTTTTATACGAGACACTCTAAACATTTGAGACTACATCTCATTTATCAATGTTTTGCAACAATCCTGCATGAAAGCCGCACTCTTTCTTGAGCACTCGAGAAATCATTTGTGCGGCAAAAATACAAGAACCTGGTTGAAAACGTGGTACAAGTATGCAGCACTGCTGGTTTAATGCCGCAATAACACAAAAGCGTGCCGCGTTCTTTGATTCCTGTCATAACTTCTGTTTCCACTGGAGAGGAAACAGAAATAAAACATGAAGAGCATCTGAGAGCAATTACAGCACAATGGCACCCAAAGACACCGCGAATGCCGTTTTTCACGAAACCACAATCCCGACATAACTAAAGCAAAGCCAATTTGGAGGTGGAAACAAATAATTAACTCGCGAACACGTGTTTCGGGGTTGTTTTTGAGCCATCGTGTGCGATTGTAAATGCTTCTTGGGCTTTCTCATTAATGCACTTGAGAACATGTGGCGTGTTAGCCTTTGATTTCATTCAGTTGCATGCTGTGCCCTCCAGGACAGCAGCGGACACTACGCACACAAACACACACAATGAACACATCTGAAATCAGGAAGTGTACAGAAGAAATTTCAAAAGAAAGGAAATGGGACCAATATGAGATCTGATGGTAGAACAAGAAGTGTGTGCGTGTGTGTGTGTGTGTGTGTGCATGTGCGTGCGTGCGTGTGTACGTGCGTGTATGTGTGTTTAAGTATGTGAATTTGAATTCAAAATGTATGTATGTTTAGAGAATGGGGTCAGGTCAGTTTTGCATTGTTCTGATTTATCCACAGGGCAACTCTGGTTTGAGACTTTAAAGAAAAAATAATGCAGCCAAAATGAAAATTCATGCATTTATGCACTAACTTATAGAGTTTCAGAACTTTATATGTAATGTAAAAAGCTGTTTAAATGTTTTTAATAATAATAATAATAATAACAATAACAATATAGTAATAATAATAATATTTAACATAATATATTTAATATTAAAATTTTGACTTGAAAAGTAATATCTCGGTTATGTATGTAACCCTCGTTCCCTGAAGGAGGGAACGGAGACGAAATGGGAACTCGCTTAGAGAGACCAATCCACTTTGTGTGTAAACTAAATGAGCCAATGCACATTGGCATGCGATGATTGCATCCAGCTGCCACTGATCACAGCGTGAGCATAAAAAGGCAGCTGGTGCAACGCATACCAGGTTTTCACTGAGGAGCCGAGCCGGTGACCGAGCCGCTCAGCGGTGGTACAGCAGCCGTGGAGACGGGATATGACATCTCCGTTTCCTCCTTCAGGGAACGAGGGTTACATACGTAACCGAGACGTTCCCTTTCAGTCGATCACTCCGAGTCACATCGGTGACCGACGAATTGGGATCCCTACCAAAGCGCCATGGATGTTGCCCCTTCCAGTGTCCTGTGCGAGCCGCCTGCACCCCTTTGTGGTGTAGGCCGGGGCTCGCAAAAAGACCAGTCACTGTTGTCATAGCATTACTCACTCAGTGAGATTGGATAACACTGGGAAAACGTACCCGTTCCACTTGGAACAGGAACGTTGTGGAAGCCCCATCCTTCCTGATGGAGGTTTCGGAAGCACTTACACATATGACATCCGTTTAGGTGCATATGGAAGATTAGAGGTGATTGTAACCCTCATGGAAATGGCAGAAGTCTGCCGGGGAAACACGGGCTCTGAGGCTATACCGTGGATTTTACACATATGGGAACTCCTTAGGCTTCTACATATGGAACCCAGCCCTCTACCGGTTCTCACAGATTCAGCGAGTGAGGGCCTGGCGACGGACGTTCTGCCACGTCTGGCTGCCGAGGGGACGGAGGACGTAATCATTGTAATCATCCTCTGCTTAGAGACGGCACTCCCCTTCTGCCAGCCACCGTAACAGACAAAGAGCTGGTCTGAGGTCCTAAAGCTTTGTGTCCGGTCTACGTAGCATCTCAAGGCTCGGACGGGACAGAGCAAAGCTAGGGCTGGGTCTGCCTCCTCCGGGGGCAGCGCTTGCAGGCTCAGCACCTGATCCCTGAAGGGAGTAGTGGGAACCTTGGGCACATAGCCGGGCCGGGGCCTCAGGATTACCTCGGAGACAGCCGGCCCAAACTCAAGCACAAATCGTCAACCGAAAATGCGTGCAGGTCCCCTACCCTCTTGATGGAGGCCAGTGCAAGCAGGAGCAGAGTTTTCATTGAAAGAAACTTTAGCTCGACTGACTGCAAAGACTCAAATGGGCCCTGCTGTAGTGTTTTAAGCACCAGAGACAGGTCCCAAGAGGGTATAGAGGAGGGCCGGGGAGGACTTAACCTTCTGGCCCCCCTAAGGAACCTGATGACCAGATCATGCTTCCCAACCGACTTCCCTTCCATGGGGTCATGGTAAGCAGCAATCGCAACGACATAGACTTTAAGGGTGGAGGGAGACAGTCTTCACTCCAGCCCTTGCTGTAAAAAAGGAAAGCACGAACCTGATCGGGCATCTTCGGGGGTTTTCTCAGTGAGAAGAACACCACTCGATGAACAGGTTCCACTTCAAGGCGTAAGCGTGTCGGCCGTACGGTTGGGTAGACCCGGAATGTGAATGGCACGAAGTGACCTCAGAACCTTCTGATTCCAAAGGAGGAGGTGGCGGGTGAGTTGCAACGGGAGCGCAGACCACCTTGTCGGTTAATGTACGCAATGGTCGCCGTGTTGTCCATTTGGACCAGCACGTACTTGCCTCGTAAGCACCCTTCGAGACGGTTCAAGGTAAGGCACACTGCTAACAACTCTAGGCAATTGATATGCCAGTGCAGTTGGGGGCCCGTCCATACCCCCGACACTGCGTGCCCGTTGTATACCACCCCCAGCCGGTGGTGGAGGGATCCGTGTAAACCACAGCATGCCTGGAGACCTGTTCTACGGGCACTCCTGCCCGGAGGAACGTAAGGTCTGACCACAGGGTGAAGGTTTGGCGACAGGTTGGTGTAACTTGGACCCGGTGAGTGCCGCACTGCCATGCCCACCTCGGGACTCGGCCATTAAGCCAGTGCTGGAACGGTCTCATATGAAGCAGCCCCAGTGGCGTAACTGCCGCTGCAGCTGCCATATGCCCCAGGAGCCTCTGAAATAGTTTTTCGCCCCTCTGTGAGGCGTGCTGTCTGTTCGACCGAATCCAACTCCATACTGAGAAAAGAGATCCTCTGCGTCGGGGAGAGTTTGCTCTTTTCCCAGTTGACCTGAAGGCTCAACCGGCTGAGGTGCAAAAGCACCAAGTCCCTGTGTGCACACAACTGATGCTGAGACTGAGTTAGTATGAGCCAGTCGTTGGGAATGCAACCGCCCTGTTTTCTCAGGGGAACAAAGGCTGCCTCCGCAACTAATGTGAAGACACGGGTCGACAGGGACAGCCCGGAAGGCAGGACCTCTTACTGATATGCTCATCCTTTGAACGCGAACCGCAGAAATGGTCTGTGGCGCGGAAGGATCGACACATGAAAGTACGCATCCTTCAGGCTGCAAACCAATCTCGGGGACGGATGCCCCCGAAGATGCGTTTCTGCGTCAACGTTTTGAACGGAAACTGGCGAAGGGTCCGATTCAAGACATGCAGACCCATGATTGGTCGTAACCCACCGCCTTTCTTGGGTACAATGAAGTAAGGGCTGTAAAGCCCTGTATTCATATCGGCTGGAGGGACCGACGCTATCGCATCTTTCGCCAGTAGGACTGCGATCTCCGCACGCAAGACAGGAGCATCGGCCGCCTTCACTGTCGTGAAGCGGATGCCACTGAACTTGGGGGGATGCCGGGCGAACTGAATCACATAGTCGAGGTTGATTGTCTGCAGAAGCCAACGAGACGGGTTGGGTAACGCTAGTCAGGCACCCAGACACCGTGCAAGCGGGACCAGCGGAACCATCACCGTACCCGCAGTGGGGCAGCGAGGTGGAATGCAGGGACCCAACTCAGGGGGCTTGTGAGCGGACCAGAGAGGGGTCTGAGTGTGCAGTGCAACCTGTGGTTCCACAGGTTGACAGAGGGTGCGTGAGTCACTCTCGAACCTCTCACTGCTGCAGACTGGTGAAGGAGGAGAATGAGTGAGGTCCGGTGTTGGGCCGTCCGCGACTCTCCGTGCCCTCCTGGGACCCAGAGATAGAGAAAACTGCTCTCGTCGAGATTTTCCAGATTCGCCACCCGGCCCTCCTCCGGGGGAGGGAGAGGTGCCTTCTCCATCCCCCAAAGAGCAGCTTCCTCCCTCTCTGGGTCACCCATCCCGGGGCCTCTTGCTCTTTCACTCACCGCCAGGGGCCTGGACGGGTGGGGGGGCCTGCCTACATCCAGCTCCCCGGTGCCGCTTGCTGGCGGCTGCTGCGGATGCGGCGAGGGAGCAGGGGTGGACGCAGGGGGCCGCCCTCTGCGACGAGCAGGCTGGGGCGCTGCAGCCGGTGGACGGGTGGAGGCAGCAGCTGCCCGCCGGGGCAGGGTGTAACGACCCGTCTCAGTCTGCTTCTGTGCAGCCGAGAGCTGCTGGGCCAAGCTCTCGACCACGTCGCCGAAGAGGCCGGTCTGGGACAGAGGGGCATTAAGGAACCTAACTTTGTCGGCGCCCTTCATATCAACCAGACACAGCCAGAAATGGCGCTCCTGATGGCTTCTCATGCACCTCCGGGAAGAAAGAGACCGAGGCGGGGCGCTGAGAACCAGCACGAGCCACCCCGAGAAACCAATCGTCCAACCTCGAGGGCTCGGGACGCAGTGGAGGTTTCCACTCGAGCCCTACCCTCTCGGCGGCCCGGGAAAGCATAGCCGACATCTCCGGATCCAATTCAGGTGTTGCCACCGTCCCGGAGGGCGGCAGCGCAGCCGAATCTTCCTCTCCAGAGAGCTCTCCCTCCGATGCAGTGATTGACATCCGGTCATCGGGAGGAGCCCCGAGGGATACCGCTGGTACGCTCTTTGAAAAGGGCCCAGCGCGTTCCTTCGGCGGCTCGGCTGGCTGCGGAACGCTGGAGGAGTGGTGGGCCCCCGAGGGTTGGTTCCCTGAGAAGTTTGCCACCACTGTAACCCTCCGACCGCCCATGCTACTGCCCGAAGTAGTCCACGCCTGGCTGCTGCCAGGACGAACACTAGATCGTGGCAGAGGCAACAGAGCTCCACCCCCCTGGAGGAAACAGAGCCTGGCCCGCAGCTCCGAGATGGTCATCTTCCCGCAATGGGAATATGACTCATCCGCAAACGCCACCTCAGCGTGCTTCATGCCCAGACACGTGAGGCAGCGATCGTGACCATCACCCGGCGCCAGGTAACGACTGCATCCAGAAAGGCTCGGGTGAAACGGCATCTTTAAAAAGACGATCCGTCGTCTTTACAAAGACTTATTGTACTCTTTTAGAGAAATTGGCTCTTTCAGGGAAATGCTCTTTTACGTGGTGAGATGCACAGGGAAAACGGCTGTTTGCAGCACGACAGGGAGTAGTGCAGTCTGAAGTGTGCAACCCACTCGACACAGGAATGACCACAGCTGAAGTGCCGTCCGCCAACACAAAAAGCTCCCGAGAGCGCGCTAGACCAATCACACACGAAGCAGTTTGGTAGGAGCAGAACGATGTTGTCGCTCGGCTCCGAAGCGAAAAGCTGGTATGCGTTGCACCGGCTGCCTTTTTATGCTCACGCTGTGATCAGCGGCAGCTGGATGCAATCATTGCATGCCAATGTGCATTGGCTCGTTTAGTTTACACTCGAAGTGGATTGGTCTCTCTAAGCGAGATCCCAATTCGTCGGTCCACGACATGACTCGGAGTGACCAACTGAAAGGGAACTACTATGACTCCTGGTCAATACATCACAATACTTTTCAAGAGTTTGGGGTCGGTAAGATTTAAGTCTTTTATGCTCACTAATGCTGCATTTATTTAATCAAAAATACAAGTAAAATTGTGAAATATTTTTAACATTTTAAATAACTGTGTTCTATTATAATATATTTTAAAATGTAATTTATTCCTGTGAAGCAAAGCTGAATTTTCTGCATCATTACTCCAGTCTTCAGTGTCACATAATCCTTCAGAAATCATTCTAATATGCTGATTTGCTGCTCAAGAAATATTTCTTATTATTATTAATGTTCAAAACATTAATAATAAAAGCAGTGGTGCTTCAAACATTTTTTTTATGGAATTTGTGATACATTTTTTCAGCATTTATTTGAAATATAAATCTTTTGTAACATAAATGTGTTTACTTTTGTGTTTTGTCACTTTTGATCAATTTAATGCATCCTTACTGAATGAAAGTATTTTATTTTTTTTTAAATACTCTTATTGAACTTTTTGGCCATTTTCAGACCTTGTTCGCTCTGTTTTCATTGCATGGAAAAAACAACATTAAAATTCTGCTGAGTTATTTTGTGCTCAATGTAAAAAATAAGTCATACATGTTCGGAATGACAGGTTACTCAGGCAGCCTGTATGTGAACACACATTTTGGTCTGTATCGTGTGTTTTAGCTGGGCCTGAATCTGGTGCTAAATATTTTCACGACTTGTTTACTCATGTGGTGTGACAGTGGTTTTGAAAGTCAAGACACCACACCAGTAATTAGAGGGCTGCTGGTTTCAGTGCTGGTTAGAGCACCAGTGCCAAATGTTTTCAAGGGGCAATCGACACTTAAAGCCAAACTATGCATGCAAAGAAGAAAGCATAGTTCTATGTACATATAAGCATAGAAATTTGGTGATTCTTAGAAAAGTTCACTCAAAAATAAAAAAAAATGCTGAAAATGTACTCACCCTCAGACCAACCAATATGTAGATGAGTTTTGTTTCTTCATAAGATTTGGAGAAATGTAGCGTTACATCATTTGCTCACCAATGGATCCTCTGCAGTGTATGGGTGCCGTCAGAATGAGAGTCCAAACAGCTGATAAAAACATCACAATAATCCACAAGTAAACCACATCACTCTAGTCCATCAGTTAACATCTTGTGAAGTAAAAAGCTGCATGTTTGTAAGAAACAAATCCATCACATGGATTTATCTTCAAACTATTGCTTTCGGCTAAAATATGAGTCCTCTATCCATAATATTGGTTTCTCCTGTGAAAAAGTCATCTCATCTGAATCAGGAGAGAAATATGCACAAATCAAGCATTGTTTACAAGCAAAAACAGTCCAAAACAGCTCTAAAGTTAAACTAATAAATGTTGGTGGATTTTGATGTGTGAGGACAACAGGGGATGGACTTTTTCACTGGAGGAATTCTTATTATGGATAGAGAACTTGAATTTTGGCCAGAAGCGATAGTTTAAAGTTAAAAACGTCTTAATGATGGATTTGTTTCTTACAAACATGCAGCTTTTCACTTCTGAAGACGTTAACTGATGGACTGGAGTGCTGTGGATTACTTGTGGATTATTGTGATGTTTTTATCAGCTGTTTGGACTCTTATTCTGATGGCACCCATTCACTGCAGAGGATCCATTGGTGAGTAAATTTTCAGCCAGTTTTAATTTTTGAGTGAACTATTCCTTTAAAGGAATCATTTGACCACAAAAGGAGATATTTAGCAAAAACTTCATACTGCTTTCTTGCATACAACATATGAATAAAAAATATTTTAAAAGAAATTCAATAGATATAAAATCTCATTCATGTTTTCTTCACGAATGCATTCAATTTCCCAATCACACCACAGCACATGTAAACCTGAGATATAACAGGTGGTGATTTTACACAGCGTAACCGTGATGTCACAGGTGGTCTGCCACTCCAGCATCAGTGGTTTTACTGTTTCTGAAGGTGTTGCACAGCTGCTAGGTGAACAGTGAACAGAAGGTCCATTCAACTTCATAAATGACCCCCAGAGACACACCGTCCCATTCAGTTAAACTAGGTGCGTTCATTAACTTTAATCTAAACACACATAAACTAGCTGTGAATACTCATAAAACTCCTTATGTGTGTGTATGAGATACGACGCGAGTGCTGTCGCAATCAATACTCCAAGCAGAACACAGTCTGTATATAGAGACCGGCCAAAACTGTCAAGAAACGTCACTGCTGAGAGAATGTGTGCGGTAATATTCAGATGAAGTGTGTGAGACAGATACCATTTGCTTTATTACGTTACACTGAACAGATCTACGCAAATAATTATGCCATGTGTTTGAAAAGTCAGACAGAGGGGCATTCAGTCTTGGATCGTAATGAATGGTTGTGTTTGTTTCTGCTGCTACACCAATTTAGAAAATGGGTGATTATTCAATTAAAGGGAATTTTCCGTACCCTAAGATGATTTTATAAGGAAAACTAAATAGCAAATCACTAGTTTTAAAGAGAAGTTCTTGTTAAAATATTTAAGTATATTAAAGTTTTTTCATAAAAAATATTTTAAAAAATTTAATTGTAATACTTTATTCAGCAAGGATGCATTAAATTGATCAAAAGTGACAGCAAACACATGTATAATGTCACAAAAGATTTGTATTTCAAATAAATTAACTTTGAACTTTCTATTCATCAAAGAATCCTAGAGAAATGAATCACGGTTTCTACAAAAGTATTAAGAAGCACAACAGTTTTCAACATTGATAATAATAAGAAATGCTTCTTGAGCAGCAAATCAGCATATCTGAATGATTTCTGAAGGATTATGTGACATTGAAGACTGGAGTAATGATGCTGAAAATTCAGCTTTGCATCACAGGAATAAATAACATTTAAAAATATATTAAAATAGAAAACAGTTATTTAAAATTGTAATAATATTTCACAATATTACTGTTTTTACTGTATATTTGATCAAATAAATGAAGCCTTGGTGAGCATTAGAGACTTATTTCAAAAAGAAAATGTTTCGTCCTCAAACTATTTTGACCACTGAATGACCAATCAGAATCAAGTACTCCAGAGCACTGTGTAATCAAATAGCATAAATGGCTGAATGAACGTTGTTCCCTGCTTGTCCCACACTCGCGTGTGAAATCTTACAGGCGGTGAGACTGGAAGCACAATCTGCTGACATGATGATGAGAAGCGCTACAGCTTGTACTTGAATGCAATTTCTATTAATAATTCAGTGAAATGATTTCTGACATTATATCAGGTTTCAGGAGAAGCAGAGAAATCTGCATTACACTGTTTTGAACTGATTGCACTATATTTTATGTATAATCATTTTCTATTCTTAACTGTTTTAAATTCATTTTAAACCTCTTAAATCAATTTTTAAATCATTTTCAAAGTTTTAAATTCCTTGTTTTATTGTTGTGATTATTTTTTATTATTATTTTTTCATTTATTTTATGTAAAGCACTTTGAATTACCATTGTGTATGAAATGTGCTATATAAATAAACTTGCCTTGCCTTGCCT
>NW_015506105.1:31261-55326 GCF_001515645.1 Sinocyclocheilus grahami | reverse complement strand
AGAGTCCAAACAGCTGATAAAAACATCACAATAATCCACAAGTAAACCACATCACTCTAGTCCATCAGTTAACATCTTGTGAAGTAAAAAGCTGCATGTTTGTAAGAAACAAATCCATCACATGGATTTATCTTCAAACTATTGCTTTCGGCTAAAATATGAGTCCTCTATCCATAATATTGGTTTCTCCTGTGAAAAAGTCATCTCATCTGAATCAGGAGAGAAATATGCACAAATCAAGCATTGTTTACAAGCAAAAACAGTCCAAAACAGCTCTAAAGTTAAACTAATAAATGTTGGTGGATTTTGATGTGTGAGGACAACAGGGGATGGACTTTTTCACTGGAGGAATTCTTATTATGGATAGAGAACTTGAATTTTGGCCAGAAGCGATAGTTTAAAGTTAAAAACGTCTTAATGATGGATTTGTTTCTTACAAACATGCAGCTTTTCACTTCTGAAGACGTTAACTGATGGACTGGAGTGCTGTGGATTACTTGTGGATTATTGTGATGTTTTTATCAGCTGTTTGGACTCTTATTCTGATGGCACCCATTCACTGCAGAGGATCCATTGGTGAGTAAATTTTCAGCCAGTTTTAATTTTTGAGTGAACTATTCCTTTAAAGGAATCATTTGACCACAAAAGGAGATATTTAGCAAAAACTTCATACTGCTTTCTTGCATACAACATATGAATAAAAAATATTTTAAAAGAAATTCAATAGATATAAAATCTCATTCATGTTTTCTTCACGAATGCATTCAATTTCCCAATCACACCACAGCACATGTAAACCTGAGATATAACAGGTGGTGATTTTACACAGCGTAACCGTGATGTCACAGGTGGTCTGCCACTCCAGCATCAGTGGTTTTACTGTTTCTGAAGGTGTTGCACAGCTGCTAGGTGAACAGTGAACAGAAGGTCCATTCAACTTCATAAATGACCCCCAGAGACACACCGTCCCATTCAGTTAAACTAGGTGCGTTCATTAACTTTAATCTAAACACACATAAACTAGCTGTGAATACTCATAAAACTCCTTATGTGTGTGTATGAGATACGACGCGAGTGCTGTCGCAATCAATACTCCAAGCAGAACACAGTCTGTATATAGAGACCGGCCAAAACTGTCAAGAAACGTCACTGCTGAGAGAATGTGTGCGGTAATATTCAGATGAAGTGTGTGAGACAGATACCATTTGCTTTATTACGTTACACTGAACAGATCTACGCAAATAATTATGCCATGTGTTTGAAAAGTCAGACAGAGGGGCATTCAGTCTTGGATCGTAATGAATGGTTGTGTTTGTTTCTGCTGCTACACCAATTTAGAAAATGGGTGATTATTCAATTAAAGGGAATTTTCCGTACCCTAAGATGATTTTATAAGGAAAACTAAATAGCAAATCACTAGTTTTAAAGAGAAGTTCTTGTTAAAATATTTAAGTATATTAAAGTTTTTTCATAAAAAATATTTTAAAAAATTTAATTGTAATACTTTATTCAGCAAGGATGCATTAAATTGATCAAAAGTGACAGCAAACACATGTATAATGTCACAAAAGATTTGTATTTCAAATAAATTAACTTTGAACTTTCTATTCATCAAAGAATCCTAGAGAAATGAATCACGGTTTCTACAAAAGTATTAAGAAGCACAACAGTTTTCAACATTGATAATAATAAGAAATGCTTCTTGAGCAGCAAATCAGCATATCTGAATGATTTCTGAAGGATTATGTGACATTGAAGACTGGAGTAATGATGCTGAAAATTCAGCTTTGCATCACAGGAATAAATAACATTTAAAAATATATTAAAATAGAAAACAGTTATTTAAAATTGTAATAATATTTCACAATATTACTGTTTTTACTGTATATTTGATCAAATAAATGAAGCCTTGGTGAGCATTAGAGACTTATTTCAAAAAGAAAATGTTTCGTCCTCAAACTATTTTGACCACTGAATGACCAATCAGAATCAAGTACTCCAGAGCACTGTGTAATCAAATAGCATAAATGGCTGAATGAACGTTGTTCCCTGCTTGTCCCACACTCGCGTGTGAAATCTTACAGGCGGTGAGACTGGAAGCACAATCTGCTGACATGATGATGAGAAGCGCTACAGCTTGTACTTGAATGCAATTTCTATTAATAATTCAGTGAAATGATTTCTGACATTATATCAGGTTTCAGGAGAAGCAGAGAAATCTGCATTACACTGTTTTGAACTGATTGCACTATATTTTATGTATAATCATTTTCTATTCTTAACTGTTTTAAATTCATTTTAAACCTCTTAAATCAATTTTTAAATCATTTTCAAAGTTTTAAATTCCTTGTTTTATTGTTGTGATTATTTTTTATTATTATTTTTTCATTTATTTTATGTAAAGCACTTTGAATTACCATTGTGTATGAAATGTGCTATATAAATAAACTTGCCTTGCCTTGCCTTGTTTTCTCACAAGGGGCATTAAAATGGATCCAACATATACATGTTCTTTCCTGTGTGTGTATCTTTTATTTTATTTCAATTAACAAAAACGATTTTTGAACGAGTTTTAGTTTTAGGTAAAAAATAACTACATTGATTTGAATTACAGTCCTAAAAATGTCTTTTTGTGTTTCAGGTTTTTCTGGGCCAGTAAGCAATAACCTAGCACCCTAGCAACACTCCAACAACCACCCACAACATTCTAGAAACAGTACACACCATTAAACAACTTTCGGAACACCTTAGAAACCACACAGTAACACCCTAGCAACCACACACAACATTCTAGAAACAGTATACTGTTAAACAACATTCTGAACACATTTACAACCACACAGCAACATCTTAGAAAGAGTATACCGTTAAACAACATTCTGAACACCTTAGCAACCACACAGTAACACCCCAGCAATCACCAACAACATTCTAGAAACAACATACTGTTAAAAAAACATTCTGAACTCATTAGCAACGACACAGTAACACCCTAGCAACCACCCACAACATTCTGGAAACAGTATACTGTTAAACTACATTCTGAACACCTTAGCAACCACTCAGTAAGGTCCTAGCAACCACCCAAAACTTCCTAGCAACTGTATACTGCTAAAAACATTCTAAACTCCTTAGCAACCACTGACAATATTTTTCGTCCTCAAACTTTTGAACAATTGACCACTGAATGACCAATCAGAATCAAGTACTCCAGAGCACTGTGTAATCAAATAGCATAAATGGCTGAATGAACGTTTGAGTTTGTTTCCTGCTTGTCTCAAGCTCACGTGTGGAATCTGTATACCGTATACTGCTAAAAACATTCTAAACTCCTTAGCAACCATGCACAAATGCCCTAGAAACCACTGACAACATTTTTCCTTAGCAACCACACAGTAACACCCCAGCAATCACCAACAACATTCTAGAAACAACATACTGTTAAAAAACATTCTGAACACCTTAGCAACCACACAGTAACACCCCAGCAACCACCAACAACATTCTAGAAACAACATACCATTAAACAACAATCTGAACACCTTAGCAACCACACACAACATTCTATAAACAGTATACAGTTAAACAACACTCTGAACTCATTAGCAACCACACAGTAGCAAGTTGCAACCATTCTGAATACCTTAACAACCACACACAACATTCTATAAACAGTACGTATACTGTTAAACAACACTCTGAACTCAATAGCAACCACACAGTAACACCCTAGCAACCACCCACAACATTCTGGAAACAGTATACTGTTAAACTACATTCTGAACACCTTAGCAACCACTCAGTAAGGCCCTAGCAACCACCCAAAACTTCCTAGCAACTGTATACTGCTAAAAACATTCTAAACTCCTTAGCAACCACGCACAAATGCCCTAGCAACCACTGACAACATTATAGAAACTGTATACCCTTAAACAACATTCTGAACACCTTAGCAACCCCTCAGTAAGGCCTTAGCAACCACCCAAAATTTCCTAGCAACAGTATAGTGCCAAAAACATTCTAAACTCCTTAGCAACCATGCACAAATGCCCTAGCAGCAACCACTGACAACATTATAGAAACCATATACTGTTAAACAACATTCGGAACACCTTAACAACTACACAGGCAAATTTTGCTGGCAACCACAGAGAACAATCTAGAAACTATACACTGTTAATAAAAACATTCTGAACACCTAGCAACCACTTAATAACATCCTAGCAACCACCCACACCATCCTCCTAGCTTCATTGTGGCAGGTTTTACACAAGCAAACACCAATCACATTTCCTTCAATCCTAGAGAGAGAAAGACAGACAGAGAGAAAAAAAATCTCCATGATGGTATCAGCTGGTAGAAGTACAGAAAGAAAGAAACAGACACTGAAACAGAACACACACCCAGCTGTGATCCTGTGTACTGACACTAACCAGAACATAGCAGCAGCTCCAAACCACAGTCTTATAAAGCCTAGTTTAGACCAGATCCTTGTATTAAATCCCACCATAAACCAGAACTTAGAATATTAAATCTCTGAAAAGCTGGCTGAGGTACAGCGAGGTCCAAACCAACCCAATCTCACTGCTAAACTTCCCACCGCTTTTCACACAAAACAAAAAAATCAGTCACACTCCCACAACCTCAGACCTGTCCGTGTCCAAACCCAACACACTCCCCCCAAACGTTTATTTACAGTCTAAACCTGTCCCAGCGCCCTGTCCTGTCTGAAATCAGCACAAACACTCGAAGAAATACTGCATCTGCAACCTACAAGTTCCTGCCAGAAAAGCTGCAGCTTCATCCTCACGGCTGAAACGCTTGACGGCCTGCAGAGGACCTCGGAGAAAGCAGTTAATTTTACCATGGCATGAACTGGAACATTCTCATTTTATCTTATCATCGACGAAAGTTTATCACCCACACATGCACACTCCTCTGCAGATGATGTCATGAGAGATGCAAGACCAATCTTGAAGCAGCAGGTCTGTTTTAAGTAGTTAAACTACAGTCGCTTTGCTAACAGAAATGATTACAAGGCCCTCTACACTCTTAAAAATAAAGTTTGTGATGGGGGTTTTCGCACTGATGCCATAGAAGAACCATTTTTGGGTCCCCAAAAGAACTTTTCAGCGAACAGTTCTTAAAAAGAGCCTTTTATTTCTTTGTTGAAGAACATTTAAAAAATCTTTTTCCACTTTAAAGAACCTTTTTTAACATCCATGGAACTTTAAAGGTTCCATGGATGTTAAATCTTAATTCTCAGTGGTGGACAATAACAAAGTAGTTTTACTTTGTTACTGTACTTAAGTAAATTTTTCAAGTATCTGTACTTTAGTGGAGTAGTTTTATTTTGAGTCACTTTTACTTTTACTTCACTACATTCCAAAGCATAAGATCGTACTTTTTACTTCACTACATTTAATAAAGATTATCGTTACTCCTTATGATATATCACGTGCTCCGAGACACAGAAGCGGTGTACGATTCATCAAGAACGAACTGATTCTTTTCAATGAACCCGTTAAATCGGTTCGCAAATCGCACCAAACGATTAATTCACGAATTGGAATGATCCGATTGCAGCTGTTCTCGAGTCGACAACTCACTGATTCAAATGAACCGTTTAGTGCGAGTCTCCAGTGAACTGAATTCACAAGTAAGAACCGGGAGATCTTGTGAGCGCGTGCGCACACATCTGATGCTGTTAAATGTAAGTTACTAATGTCGAATTTTAGGATTAATTATTGTAACTGAAAATTATATTTAGGTCAAAGCTGTCAGTTGTTTGTGAACTAAATCTGCTGTAAAGGGTGATCTATTTGAGCCAACTGAAATGCTTGAATGCAGACACATCAACATCAGAGTCTCTATGTTGTATGTAAAAAAAAAACGAAACATTAAAATAACACAGATTAAATAAAATAACTCATGCACGTTCATATTCCCCGCTGCTGTAACGTTAGCCGTTTTACTAAAATGCTATGCATTTAGCCCTATAAATGTCTGTTTTTATATTGTTTGTCAGCACACATAGCCTAAGTTACTATGTATCTGGATCAACTAGCCGAGTATATTTTTAAATAATAGTTTTAAAACAAAATAATATAATGAAATACATTTATTAATAAAATAAAATATTTTATTTTGTTTTTATTTATTCATTTTATTTGAAAATAAAATAAAATAAAATAAATTAAAAGAACACTGTATAAAATAGCTTGTAAAACACAACAGCACAATTAAAAATTTAAAAATAAAACCGAGATGGAGAGGGGAGGACAGAAGAAAAGAGGGAAGAGTCTGGAGAGGGGGAGGGAAAGAAAGAGAGCGAGGCAAGGAAAATCAATCAGAAGGTCATTTACATCACGCCGTTTTACTAAAATGCTATGCATTTAGCCCTATAAATGTCTGTTTTTATATTGTTTGTCAGCACACATAGCCTAAGTTACTATGTATCTGGATCAACTAGCCGAGTAAACAAATATAAATGTTTATTCATAACCATGCTGTAAATAAGTCAATAATGTTAGCTGATGCTAACTGTCAAGCTAACAAGCTTGATGGTGCTAAATTGAGGAAATTTATTTATTCATTTTATTTGAAAATAAAATAAAATAAAATAAATTAAAAGAACACTGTATAAAATAGCTTGTAAAACACAACAGCACAATTAAAAAATTTAAAATAAAACCGTGATGGAGAGGGGAGGACAGAAGAAAAGAGGGAAGAGTCTGGAGAGGGGGAGGGAAAGAAAGAGAGCGAGGCAAGGAAAATCAATCAGAAGGTCATTTACATCACTCCTCTGCCAGATGGCATTGTGGGAATAGCTGTCAT
Source organism: Sinocyclocheilus grahami (assembly GCF_001515645.1). Classification (NCBI taxonomy): domain Eukaryota; kingdom Metazoa; phylum Chordata; class Actinopteri; order Cypriniformes; family Cyprinidae; genus Sinocyclocheilus; species Sinocyclocheilus grahami. The sequence goes on along the minus strand of NW_015506105.1, from coordinate 48,489 downwards.
ACATTGGCAGCCCAAACGGCTGTGTGACATACGTGCATCTGAGCGTGTGTGTGTGTGTGTGTGTGTGCATGAGAGAGATACTGTAGATAGAGAGAGGGTGGAAGACTCATTAGGAAATAAAAAGTATCAACAGGTGGAAAGGAAAGGTTACATAGATCACTTAACAGATGAATAAATTAGATAAATATTCAGGGGGGAGCAGCGTAAGCTGTGTCACTTGTGACTTAAGTTTGTCCTGTAGTCAAGAGGAAATGAGACTGTTTGTCAGCACACATAGCCTAAGTTACTATGTATCTGGATCAACTAGCCGAGTAAACAAATATAAATGTTTATTCATAACCATGCTGTAAATAAGTCAATAATGTTAGCTGATGCTAACTGTCAAGCTAACAAGCTTGCTGGTGCTAAATTGAGGCAATTTAAAAAAAAATAAAGTCCAAATATTTTTATTCAACCACCTAGATAGGGTGGAAGACTCATTAGGAAATAAAAAGTATCAACAGGTGGAAAGGAAAGGTTACATAGATCACTTAACAGATGAATAAATTAGATAAATATTCAGGGGGGAGCAGCGTAAGCTGTGTCACTTGTGACTTAAGTTTGTCCTGTAGTCAAGAGGAAATGAGACGGAGGTAAAACTAAGGATCTTAAATATATCTGCTATCAAGTGACAGAAGAAAGTGCCTATAAATATATAGACAGAAATATGCCTTTTTAAAATAAGTGGTCCACATTAGGGGTATGTTGTAATATATGAATACTGAAAACACAATTACATTTATGCAGGGCTCGCAAAATTTCTAAATCGCTGGTAGCCCTTGGGGCAGACATTCTTCAGATTTTGGTAGCCCAAAATGAATTTAAGTAGCCCGAATAAAAATAAAAAATAAAAAAAACTCAGCTGAACTTCACTGCGGACAAATCAGCATGATTATAAACTTCAGTGATTGCTTTTTTTCTTCAAATAACAAGTCAAGAAAGTAGGGGTGCAACGGATCACAAAACCCACGGCTCGGATCATATTGCATTATCATATCAGATTCCTTATTATATTCATTATTTCCCTATTGGTTATTTTGGGGAAATCCCAGGTATTTTGAGGAGTAGGATTATAAAAAAATATGTGCTAATATAAAATTAAATGATAAAAGTAGCATATATAAAACTGCAAAATAATCATTCATCTATCGGTACTTTTTACTTAAGTACAAAAAAAATCAAGTACTTTTTGTACTTTCACGCGAGTAAAATTGAAAACTGAGTACTTTTAATTTTACTGGAGTAATATTTTATTATACGGATCTGTACTTTTACTCAAGTACTTGATTTGTGTACTTCGTCCACCACTGATAATTCTTTATGGAATCATTGATGCCAAAAAAAGAACCATTGTTTTTAAGAGTGTAGAATACTTGATTCTGACTGGTCACCCTCTGCATACTGCTGTCAACTGTATTTTTTTTTTTTTGCATAATTATTGCTAAACTGTATAATTTTAGAGCTGGGCTAGATACTTATCTCCAGTATCACCCCTTAAGATTCATTTTAATAATGAGATTAATTTTAATAATGAACCTATACATTAGTCCTTACTCAGGATTAATCCAATCAATTTATGGAGGAAATATATTTTTAATCGCGGTACAATGAAATTTAGTCTGAATTACACATGAGAGCAGTATTTATCTGGCACAAATACAATGACGATCTTAATGGGTTACTGCATCAAAGTAGCTTTACATGATATACAACCAATAAAATCATATTTCAATTAAATAACAATTAATAATAATAAAATAACAAATAATTAAATAAATCATTTTATTATATAATTAAATAAATGAATATACAGAATTGTATTTATTTATATAAATAACATATTTAATTCACTATAAAAATATGAGACATAAAATGCTGTGGAAGGATTTCAGGAAACACTATTGAGTGACGATCCAAATGAATCCATTTTTTTTAACCTGTTTACTGAAATATGGTAAAATATATCATACTTCTGAGTTCTGTCTGAGAAAAGGTACTGGTATTTTTCTGGGTAAAACAGCATAATTATTGCTAAACTGTATAATTTTAGAGCTGGGCTAGATACTTATCTCCAGTATCACCCCTTAAGATTCATTTTAATAATGAGATTAATTTTAATAATGAACCTATACATTAGTCCTTACTCAGGATTAATCCAATCAATTTATGGAGGAAATATATTTTTAATCGCGGTACAATGAAATTTAGTCTGAATTACACATGAGAGCAGTATTTATCTGGCACAAATACAATGACGATCTTAATGGGTTACTGCATCAAAGTAGCTTTACATGATATACAACCAATAAAATCATATTTCAATTAAATAACAATTAATAATAATAAAATAACAAATAATTAAATAAATCATTTTATTATATAATTAAATAAATGAATATACAGAATTGTATTTATTTATATAAATAACATATTTAATTCACTATAAAAATATGAGACATAAAATGCTGTGGAAGGATTTCAGGAAACACTATTGAGTGACGATCCAAATGAATCCATTTTTTTTAACCTGTTTACTGAAATATGGTAAAATATATCATACTTCTGAGTTCTGTCTGAGAAAAGGTACTGGTATTTTTCTGGGTAAAACAAATGTGAAAAATCAATACAGAAAATTCCTTTATATTCAAACACAGTTCACTGCCTATTTTTTACAGACTTTTTAATAGTGTACTTGCACTAATTGTTGGAAAAATATTGCTAGAAACACTGGAAAGACTATATTATTTTGTAAACAGCTGGGCTACTGTCTCAATACTGACAGATGCAGAATACTTACTTCCCAACAATACTGAGGAGAGACGAGAGGACTGTAAATTACAGATTTATGATATGTCCAGCTGACGGCTGCGCTCCCAAATTTTACTGAGGATCTGAAGTTGAAATAACATATTTTATGGAGTGTGAGTAATGTCTGTAGCGGGATCCGAGAGAGCTCTCGCTCTACTGATAAAATATTTTCTCTGGCTTCCCATACAAAGCGTTCTAAGCCACGAACCAGACCTACCAGCAGCCAGACGAACCACAACATCACAAACTCTAATATGAAGAATAACTGTCTGATTTAAAAAAATAAATACAATGCGATTCGATACGTGATTTCACAATACAATTTTCTCATGATTTTTATTTTTAACAAAATGAGATTTAAGACAAATTATAAATGAAAAGGTGTCCTTTTATTATTTCTCCAACAAAATGCTGCACATTTCTTTGTGAAATTGAAATATGTCAAATAATAAAACTAACTTGAAATTTTTTAACAAATCCCAAATCAAATAATTAAATAATACAAATAAAATAAATCTCTTCATATAAACAAACTAAGGCTTTGGCTGTGCTTTTTCCATTTAAAATCAGAGGCAACCACTGCATTTTAATCATGATCCAAACAAAGATGCTAAATGCATGTTATTTAGATTGCAATTAGATTGTATAATTTCGAATTTGAAGTAAAAAACAGAACGGTCTGATTTTAACTTTGTGAATGAGACGCAAATGTCACTCTCTTGACAGCAGGTGGCGCTTATGGAACAGCAGGCTGCGGCCCCTTTAAGACCGAATGCACGGATCCAATATAATGATGCACTTGAGATTTCTTTCACCACTGTTTGCGTTCACTTAACACATAACCAACTGCATTTACGAGAATACTTGCCGAGACAGCTTTGTATGAGTACGCGCAGCTCTGAATGCGGGAATGGTTTAAAACACTTGAATGTTTAAATCGGCAAGACTTAGAAACACGTGCGAACGATCAACTATGATCCGTTTTACCCGTACAAGCTAGTGAACAACGCAAATCAAGGAAGAAATTTTATTTCACTGTTCACTGCGGTGATACATTTTGGTAGCCCGAATGGAAAACACAATAGCCCCGGGACGTCGGGCTAGCGATTTTGCGAGCCCTGTTATGCATTTGGCAGATGCTTTTATTCAAAGTGACTTGCACTGCATTTAAGCTATTTTTAGTTCATGCATTCCCTGCGAATTGAACCATTGGTTTTGCTAATGTCATACTCTTCTATTGGAGCTACAGGAACACCGTGTAAAAGCTAAAAATAAAAGTTTTAGAATGCACAATTGTTTGCATCTTTTCTTTGCATAAACTTGCCAAGAAAATATATAAAAGTGATTTTAATTGCACAGAGACAATTTTGTACTAATATTTGGAATAACTGTCTGATTTAAAAAAATAAATACGAAATTGTCCAATGCATATATTTTTATACTTGAATGCACATCACATTGCTAAAGTGACGTATGAGCTTGTAACACTATGAGATCCAATGAGACCAAATAAGATCCAAATTAATGACATTAAAGAGAAAAATAAATAAATACATTGCATATGTTAATCAGACAAATTTACCTTCAAAAAGCAACAATCTTGACAAAAAGAAACACAAACTCCTTTGCAATGCAGGTCTAAAGGTCCAACACCAAATGATCCACACAGACAGCAGATTGCCCATTTATACCCATCTATCAGAGGGCGTGTGTGTATTTTGGGGGTTGGGATGGGGGTGCTAGGCTTACACGCTAATATTTAGGGAACAGACCCTAGACGTGCTGCCAAACATTAAGGAGGAACCATCATAAAGCCACCAGAACCTAAAACAAAGGTCCTGAGATTAGACGATTGGGATTAGACGCTGGAATGTTCCACGGGTCAGATGTGTCCCGTCATCGGCACATTTCAACAGGGAATGCTTTAGCCTGCCAGTATCTCTGTCTACTGCTCATATTGTCCAATAATTCGGCATGGGAAAAGAGTAAGACTGCTGTAAACACTGGAATACAGATGAGATTCACATGTGATCCATGCTGTCATCACGCATTATGCAGAATGCTCCTCATCTGCTATCATTAAGACAAATGTCACTCTTATTAAACAAACCCAAATAATGAAAAAAATATATGTTTATATTATGTTAGGCCTGTCGCGATAATTAAATAACCGTCTAATCGCGATGCGATTAGTGTGCTTTTTATACGACACAAGGGGGAGTCATACACCAAAAGGAACAGAAGAGCACCCGTTTGCTTTTCATGCACTGTATAGCCTTTACAGGGCTCCAGACCCATTCTTCCCACTGGTCGCTCTTTTGCTACTAACTTTCTCAGCTGGTCGCACGAGCACATGATTTGGTCGCAATTTTAAAAAAATTTTGCACTACAACATGGGATTATTCAATGCATGCTGATTAACTTTTATCATAGTTTATAGTTATATGGAAACAAAAGTGGTTAACATTCTTTATCATCAGTAGTATTATTTGTGATTTGAATTTTGTGAATGGGAGTTTCTCTTTTGCTGTGTTAAGCCGCGGGCTTCGGATGCTTTCACTTTCGAATTCGCAATCTTGTTGTCACCGTTTTGCTTACATACATCTACACACCTTTAATTTTTTTAAGACTAAAACAAAAGATGGATTCATTGTTATTCTTAATTAAAAAGCACAACAACAATAAATCAGTAAGATATAATGACAAACTAGCTTACAAAACGTTTATTAACAAACACGAATAAGATCATGACACACACCACATGCTGTATTATATAATATAATAAATCACAGAACGTTTAGCAAACACTGAGGAATCAAATAAATAAATAAAAGAGAGCCTCCATAGCGTGATGTAAGGTAAACAGCAAAGATAAAAAAAAAATTCAAAAATGAAAACAAAAAGAAAAGTAAAACTAACGGTGACAGTGCTTGCATGTTTTTTTCCACACAAGAAGACCAGCATGTTCACCTTCTTTGGTTTAAGAAGCGGCCTTTTACTTGACTTTGCTTGAAAACCATCCATCGTTTCCTCAATATGCGTGTCGTTTTTGCTGCGCGCACCTTCGCGCTCGTGCTGACGCGGTGAGTATACTCTCTAAGTGCTGTTTCGTTATGCTTTCAGTTTTGTTTGCCGTTTGATGTTTCTCATATGCAACAGAAATTGCAGCGTTTATGATCTGACCAACGCGGTGGTCGCGCCGGTGCGACCGCACACAACATTTAGTCGCACAGGCAGAAAAAATGCGACCGTTTGGTCGCAGTCTGGAGCCCAGCTATATCATCTAAAGCCATCCCATATCTTAATGTGAGGGACAGAACTTAGGTTTACAGAAACTCATCTTCCTTCTGCTGCAGCTGTCAGTCATTCTCCGCTCAGTATTCAAACAGCACGTCACGTTCAGTTATGACAGTCAGCATGGTAAAACTCTCTCTCCAAAATGAAATATTCCCATTATAATACTTTAAGTTTAAGGAAAAAAGGAATCATCACAAACAGGAAGATTATTAGAAGCCTTTCTTTTTTTCATGATTTCTATCTTATATTCACGAATGTATTTTGTAAGAATGCAAATAGTTAACAGAATAAACATGTTTAAATTGTATAATGTGCAGCAAAGATTTTTATTTTCAAGATATTGTTTTTGCTGCTAAATTATACAGTCTGCTAGTTTAATTTCATAGCTTATATATTTTTATTCAAATGTAGTTTTTCTCTGTAATGAGGAAGTGAGTATTTAGTGGTTTGCGTTTAACAAAGGGTTTAAAAGAGTGACCATTAGTTCCACAAACACAGTATTGATATTCTGTAGTGGTGTAGAAAATTTTTTCCATTTGGTATAAATTGGATGGATGCATGCATGGATGGATTAAAAGATGATAGAGAAATGGATGGATGGATGGATGGATGGATGGATGGAAAGATGAAAGAGGAATGGAAGGATGGATGGATGGTTGGTTGGTTGGTTGGATAGATGGATGGATGGAAAGATAATAGAATAATGGATGGATGGATGGATGGATGATTGGTTGGATAGATGGATGGATGGAAAGATGAAAGAGGAATGGAAGGATGGATGGATAGATTGAAAGATGAAAGAGGAATGGATGGATGGATGATAGATAAATGGATGGATGGATGGATGGATCCTACCTGTCCGATCGCTACCATTTTGTTCATTTAAATGGGGAGTCATCTTAATTATCACCAGTAAAATATGGAGTGCCACAAGGATCTGTCCTAGGTCCTCTGCTATTTTCAATATACATGTTGCCCCTTGGTAATATTATTAGAAAATACGCGATTAGTTTCCACTGTTATGCTGATGATATTCAACTATATATCTCAACAAGACCAGATGAAACTTCTAAATTATCTAAGAGTGTTAAAAATTTAAAAGATTGGATGACCAATAATTTTCTCCGGATGGAAGAATTAAAAGATGATAGAGAAATGGATGGATGGATGGTTGGATAGATGGATGGATGGATGGATGGATGGAAAGATGAAAGAGGAATGGAAGGATGGATGGATGGATGGATGAATGAAAGAGGAATGGATGGATGGATAGATTGAAAGATGAAAGAGGAATGGAAGGATGGATGGATGGATTGAAAGATGATAGAATAATGGATGGGTGGATTGAAAGATGATAGAGGAATAAATGGATAGTGGGATGGATCATCTATCTATCTATCTATCTATACTACAGCACATTTATTGGCATGCTGCCCGTCAGGGTGGAGAGGAAGGGGATGTGAGTTCAGAGCTGGACAATGGACAGGTGATTATTAATCATATATTAATCAAGAAAATTGTTGCAACAAAGTCTGAAGACAATGATAAGGTCAGTCCTCAGGCAGTCTGGGGATCATTCACCATCTGTGTGTGTGTGTGTGTGTGTGTGTGTGTGTTCTGATTGAGGGGTTTGTCTGGTATCTGACCCAGATCTAATATCAATAGTTTAAAACTCATCACACTCCATGTGTCCATATCTCTCTCTCCACACACACACACAAATCACATACATGCATTTATTGCCACAAAAGTTCAGCAGTACACAATAAGGAAATCACAATAGTGACATATGATAAATTATCTATGCGAACACACACAATAGAGTGTTCAGAGGCACGGTGAGTGGCGGCAGTAAGTAGCTTTAGGCTTGAGTGAGAACAGCTGATACCAAAGCCAGAACAATACAAGCTGCCTGAGTGTGTCTCTGTGTGTGTGTGTGTGTGTGTGTGTGTTTGTTCATAATAGCTGTCGGATTAAGTGCTTCTCTAGTTTACAGTTTTCTCCAACAACATGCGTTATAGATCCCGTGACTCCAGTGGGAGACACAAGGAAAACAGATTGCTGTTTTGTGTTGTGTTTCTACTGGCCGCTGGTTTTAGATTATCTGATTCATTAGCATTACAAATAGATTTAACTACATTAACCACATATAAGTTACCATTATAGTGTGTGTGTGTGTGTGTGTGTGTGAGAGACATTTCTAAATAAAAATATCTTTCACATAAACACAAAGAAACTGTCTGGCTGTATGCGACTTCACACTAATCTAATTTAATCCCAATCTGTCTGCACTAAATCATGCAATCACACCAGACTAGAAACTAATTCAGTCGTCGGATGCCTGCTGACAACACTTTCAAACCTGCAAGTCTAATTGCATAGAAAAGATGTTAGGTATCATTCATGTCCGGAGCACAAACACTGTAAAACGGGTTACACACTGAAGTTAAATACTTGGAGTTCGGTTTGGAGTTTGTTCAAATCTTTATATAAGAGCAAGAGTAATAGTAATGCTTGACTTTTTAAACACTACTAATAAGTAAATCCCCAAAAGGCGCTAGTTCCTGGAACAGTGAGCAGATCTTCACAAGGACCCATCAATGTTCTACATGCTAAAAATAAATAATGAAACCGTGTCTGTGCATCTGAGCATCTGCTTGCTGTGCGTAAATGTGAAAGAGTCAGTGACCACAATGACACACACATGCAATTTCATGCAAAAAATGTAAGTACACACTAAACTGGCACATTTTATAAAGCCAAACAAACACTGCAAAGAAGCTAGAAACAGTTCATCCAGAAAGTTCAAATAATTATTATTTTTTATAAGTAAAAAAAAAAGAAAAAAAAAGCTAAATAAATAAAAGAACAAATATTTAATTTATGGTTTATACCAACTATAAATATGTCCAGGAAAATATGTGTAAAATGCTTTTTTTAAATAAATAAAGATGTAATGTAGTCAGATTGATTTTGACTTAAAAAAAAACATATAAAAACAATAAACATTTTTAGGTTACCTGTACTATCCAAAAAAGATAACATCTGTATGAAAAGAAATCTGTATGAAATTAATTAAGCACTGTACAGAAAAGATTCTGCAAAACAGCTCATTTCATATCACTAATGTATCATTAAATCACCAATACATGCATTTTATATATATATATATATATATATGGTAATTTGGTGATGTTTAAATCATTTTTCTCATCTGCGCTCATCCAGAGGGGGTGAAAACAGACATCGACCGCAGCCTGAATAACATATGACGTCCCCCAATCCATATGGGGCCCCCTGAGACATCAATGAGACATTACAGCTCCTGAAGAACACTACCAAATGCTAATCGCGTTTACTGTTGGTTTCAGTTTATTCTCACCATTTCACACTCAACATTTTCTCCATTTGTTATGGATATTATTAAGCGACTTGTAGGCATGCCATGTCAACACAAAGAAGAATTTTGCTGAACTTTTAAACATATTTTAAACATGAATATATGTTTGTTTAAACATATCTAAACATATTTTACAAAAAAAAAAATGTTTTAATTTAATTAAACTGCATTCATTAATTTCATAAGTGAATATCAGTGTAGGAATATTAGTTTGGTTCCAAAAAATCATTCAAAACTCTCATGAATTAGTATAACTAAATAACCAATGTCATCATAGTTTTCTAGCTGTTGATTAAAGTAAACACACACACACACACACAGACACACACACACACACACACCATCATGCATCATAGAAGATCATGAAAGAAGATAAAACCAAAGGGTTGATCTGTGTTCCTAAAATAGGGAATCGGGTTGAGACAAGTTGTCACATTTATAAAAGTACATGCTGTTCACGAGTTGTATCTGTTCTTTTGAACAAAACAATGATATGTTATTTATTTATTGATTTATTTTTGTTTGTTTTTCAAAATTGTACTGTTCACATTTTGCTGGAAAGCATTTAAGCCATTTTAAATGCAGAACGTTGCGGGGAAAATGTCTTATTGTAACTTTAGATAGTATTTCTCATTTTAAACAAACGTATTCTTCTCAAATCGGTGCCAATGGTATAGTGACAACTTGCCCCGGTCTCCTACACACTAACAAATATTTCACTGAAATACATTTAAATGCATTCATGATTGACGTGGCTGCGCTGCTACGACGGTTTTAAACTTTCCCCTGTCTTGCGTCACGTGATGAGCTCGCGCTTACCTGTGTGTGCAGGTCTGAGGATGAGTCGCGTCGCGTCGCGTCGCGTCGCGTCTGTGCGGATGAAGCGGCGCTCTGCGAGGTTCATGGTATCCTCCGCCAGTGACGTCATCAACCATGGGCTGGACCTGCAGAAAAACAACCCCGCATTATCCAACAAGATTTATCGGTTACTTTTAAAGATATTATTTTTGGACACTTCGATTCTGATTCTAATAAAAACAAAGCTTGTTTTGTTATAAATTTAATTTATTTTCTTGGCAAATTCTATATCCATAAGTGTAAATTTACCAACAACAAACCAATTTATTTTATTTTTTTTTAAGAATTTAAAAAGTATCTTAATACTATTTCATCCTCTGTAAATAAGAAAGCGAGAAGAACGACTTCAACTTGTAATGACTTTAATTTGTATTCTCTAATTGAAATATAAATTAATATCTTACCCTCATGTTTTTTTTTGTTTTTTTTCCAATTTTTATTTTTTCTTGATCTTTTTCTTCTTTTTTTTTCTTTTGTTCTGTATGTTCAGATGACATTGTACATATTGCTGATAAATGTTGTGTACTCTATACAAAGTTGTATATCTTTAATGTCATCTTTGTGATGTATATCTTACCCTCATGTTTTTTTTTTTGTTTTTTTTCCAATTTTTATTTTTTCTTGATCTTTTTCTTCTTTTTTTTCTTTTGTTCTGTATGTTCAGATGACATTGTACATATTGTTGACAAATGTTGTGTACTCTATACAAAGTTGTATATCTTTAATGTCATCTTTGTGATGTTTGCATTCATAATAAAAAAAAAAAAAATTTTAAATCCAAAAAAAAAAAACAATCCCGCATCCCACATAAAACCCTTTTAACTTTATATGGACACTTATTGTATTGTGTACTACTATTATTATTACTATAATAAAGCTATGCAATAAAATAAAATATTTATACTTATATTTGAATTGATATGTCATAATGTACTGAAGAAAAATCAGTAAAATAAAATAAAAAATAAAAAACACTTCAGTGTATGGTTCATACCTATTATAAATAGCCTAATGTCCTGGCAAAGTTGTGAAAAAATTTTAAAAAATTAAATATATGTAAAAAAGAAAGATTAAAATAAAAACTCAAATTCAAAAAATAGCTGAATTACAATTTTTATTATATTGTACTGATAAAGTTATGTTAAAAAAAATTCAAAATGAATCAAATATCTGAATTCAATGTATTGTTATGAATATAATGTCTTGGCAAAATGTGTAAAACTAAAATAAAATTATAAAATCATTTAAAATGTATAGTTGAATTACATTTCACAAAATATTTAATTTATTTGATATATTGTACTGATGCAAACTAAATTAAACAAAAAATAGCTTAAAAACAATTTCATATGTGGTTTATGTGAATTATAAATATAATGTCCTGGCAAAGTTGTGTAACACTTAAAAATATTAATGATTATTAAAATATTAAATATTAAAATAATAACTATTCAATATATCACTGAATTTTTAATATATAAAAAAATGTATGTAAAAGGTTTAAGAAATAGCAAAAATAAATAAAATAACTCAAATTCCTTGTATTATTATTCATATAATGTCCGGGCAAAATTGTGTAAAACATTAAAAATGATTTGATATAGTCCAATTAAATGACAAATTTATATTTCTGAATTTAAAACAACAACAACAAAACAGTTCATTTAGATGATAGCACATGACGCATATTTTTAGATTACCTGTCAGAAATGATTTTACAGTGTTGTTTTAAAAGCAAAGAGCTGTGATTTAAAAAATTTAATAAAGAAATAAAAATGTTGATGTAGTAGAGAAAAGGGTGAAGGTTTGCATGTGTGGGAAAAGTGATACTGCATACTGAATCACTCAGGTATGTATTAATGATGAAACCCAACTAACCTCTCCTTCATCGAGAGATACAGTCATTACTGCACAACACAGTACCTAAATCATACAGGCCCTGTCTGGCCCTCCCCTCCGCTCCATCCACAGGACCACAGCTTTTACAATGACTGCAGACTGTTTAAAGGTTGAAAACCCCATACAGACAGTCTAAAAGCATGTGCATTGATGTTAATGGGGGCTAAATAGGATGTAGTGTAAACACAGACCATGCCAGTGTATAAAGAAGCTATTATTAGCAGCTGTAGAAAGAATGGGAATCAATAATGTACTCTAGTTCAAACTATCCTCTATAGAAAAAAGCAGTGTGAGTGATTAGAGTTTATTTTATGGGCTAATGCACTCATAAAGCAACAGAGACAAATGAGGGGGCTGTTTAAAAATCAATGTGCTCTAAATACCGTCAAATCTCTATGAAGCACAGGCTAGTCTTATAGATATTAAGGTACTTGACATTGAGACAATATGCCATTTACTTAAAGGGATAGTTCACCCAAAAATGAAAATTCTGTCATCATTTACTCACCCTCATGTCATTCCAAACCTGTATGAGTTGCTTTATTATGTTGAACACAAAAGAAGATATTTTGAAGATTGCTTGTAATCAAACAGTTGGTGGTTGCCATTGACTTCCATAGTATTTTTTTTTTCTACTATGGAAGTCAATGGCAACCACCAACTGTTTGATTACCAGCAATCTTCAAAATATCTTCTTTTGTGTTCAACATAAGAAAGCAACTGTGAGAGAATTTTCATTTTTGGGTGAACTATCGCTTTAAAGTCAATCAATTCTGCATTAAAGACAATCTGTGAACCATTTACACAGTGATTGCATGAGATGCGGCGTCCTCTGCTGGATGAATGATGAAAAGGAAGCTCTGTGTCTTCTAGGTCGATATTTGGACATTTCCATGGTAATGCCAACAGTATATTTATATGAATATGATATAAATTAATTACGTGAATTTTTGTCAATTACTAATTATTTTGTTTAAAAAAAAAGAGAGAGTTACCGAAGACTTACATCATACCTATTTGTGGAAATTGTTAAGTAGTATATACAGAGATGTGAAAAAGTGTTGGCACCCTTTCTGCTTTTAACATTTTTTGCATATTTGTCACACTTAAAAGATTCAGATCATCAAACAAATTTTAATATTACACAAAGATAATGCAAGTAAATACAAAATGCAGTTTTTAAATGATTATTTATTTTATTAAGGGAAAAAAGCTGTCCAAACCTGCCTGGCCCTACGTGAAAAAGTAATTGCCCCCTAAATCTAATAACTGGTTGTGCCACGCTTTGCAGCAACAACTGCAATCAAGTGTTTGCGATACCTGGCAATGAGTCTTTCACATCGCTGTGGAGGAATTTTGGCCCACTCTTCTTTGCAGAATTGTTTTAATTCAGCCACATTGGAGGGTTTTCGAGCATGAATGGAGTGTTTAAGCATCTCAATCGGATTTAAGTCCAGACTTTGACTAGGCCACTCCAAAACCTTAATTTAGTTTTTCTTGAGCCATTCAGAGGTGGACTTGCTGGTGTGTTTGGGATCATTGTCCTGCTACATAACCCAAGTGTGCTTGAGCTTGAGGTCACAAACTGATGGCCAGACATTCTCCTTCAGGATTTTCTGATAGAGAGCAGAATTCATGGTTCCGTCAATTATGGCAAGTCGTCCAGGTCCTAAAGCTGCAAAGCAGCCCCAGACCATCACACTACCACCACCATGTTTGTCTGCTGCTATGATGTTGTTTTTATGAAACGCTGTGTTGGTTTTATGCCAGATGTAACGGGACACACACCTTCCAAAAAGTTCAACTTTTGTCTCATCAGTCCACAGAATATTTGCCCAAAAGTCTTGGGCAAATGAGAGACGAGCCTTTGTGTTCTTTTTGGTCAGCAGTGGCTTTTGCCTTGGAACTCTCCCATGGATGCCGTTTTTGCCCAGTCTCTTTCTTATTGTTGAATCATGAACACTGACCTTAATTGAGGCAAGTGAGGCCTGCAGTTCTTTAGATGTTGCTCTGGGTTCTTTTATGACCTCTTGGATGTCGTCGTCATTGTGCTCTTGGAGTAATTTTAGTTGGCTGGCAACTCCTGGGAAGGTTTACCATTGTTCCAAGCTTTCTCCATTTGTGGATAATGGCTCTGACCTATTGTGATGTTTTTATCAGCTGTTTGGACTCTCATTCTAACGGCACCCATTCACTGCAGAGGATCCATTGGTGAGCAACAATGCTACATTTCTCCAAATCTGTTCCCATGAATAAACAAACTCATCTATATCTTGGATGGCCTGAGGGCAAGTATATTTTCAGCCAATTTTTAAGTGAAATATTAATTTTGTCAGTGAATTAAACCTCACCTTCTCTATCAGCAGCGAGGAGCATTTGAGGATCCGCTGTCTAGAAGAGTCTCTAAATGACACTTTAGACAAGTTAGGCCTGTTCTCCATCAGGTCCAGCTCCACTTCTCCCATTACCTGCAATCTCACACACATACACACACACACACACACATACACATACACACACATAAACACACACTCTCATATATAGACCCATAATGAACCAAGCACCTTATTCAGCAACTGAAAGTGTTTGATAATAGCAGTGTTATTGAGATAAAGTGAGCAGTATTCAGCTGGTCATGTGATCTCAATATTTTAGGCCCAGGATATGAAGTTGTAGAAACTCAAGCCTACAGATGGACCTTTCTACCGTACCATAGCACTGGAGCCGCTGGTGAAGGTTGTGTGGAGTTTGTTCTTGGTGACTGATGACTGTCTGCTGACACTGTTGTCCTGGAATGAGGCGTCGCTATTGGTGGAGGAGTTGAGACAGTCCTTCTGAACGCGAGACAGGCAGGACAAACCTGGGACCTTCTCAGCTAATGTGGCTCTGCAGAGAGACAGATGAGCAATGCTGTGAAATTGGCTTCCTATACAATTAGCTTTTTGATTGTTTCATTTATTATTTTATTTATGATTTTTTAAGTCACTTTTTTATTATTCTATAGAGAAAGCAACTTTTTGCTATATATAAAATTTGATTAAAAACGGTCCAAAGAACATCATTTGTAGAATGATAGAAATCTTTTGTGACATTATAAATGCAGACTTTTGAAAAAGCAAAGATATTTAAAAAAAAAAAAAACATAGCCCCAAACTTTGAAACATTATACATGATACTTTTGAACATTATATATTATACTTTTGGAAATTATATTTAATATACTTTTAAACTATATACATATTTTTGAACATTATATGTTTGAACATTGTTGAAAAATATCCATTATGCGCCATACATTTTTAAATGCCTTTTAAGTTATTCATCTTTTTTTCTTTTTTTTTTTTTAGTTCACATAAATGTTACCAATGTTTTTAAAACTGCATATATAAAAATTATACAAGAATTTTAAAACTTATATATAATAAATATTAATTATTACAATGTTTTTACAATTGGTTGAACCCATGCATATATATATATATATATATATATATATATATATATATATATATATATATATAAATTAGTTAACTTTCTGCTAACCATTTGTATTTATAATTTGATCATATATTTTACATGAAGTGTGCATGATTGTGTATTTGTTTGTTTTATGATATTTTTACCTGTATTTGGTGTGAACTATGGCATATATGAAAGGGTTGTAGATAGCAGATGATTTGGCAATGACCGCCGGCAGTGTTTTAGAGTAGGGTGTGAGGATGTTTGCATGCCTGAGAAACAAAGGGAAAAACAGTTACTTTTGAATGCATGTAGGTCATTCAAAAAATTCAAGTGCAGTGCTGAAAAGAGAGAAAGAGCTTATAATGTTAAATAATCACATCCTACTTCTCACAGCTGTGCTGAGCTTAACTACTATAGAGGTCCACACAAACACACACACACTTATAAGACAAAAGTACAGCGAAAAGTGCCAGATAAACAGTAATCAGGGGATTTGTAGATTACAGACACTGTAACACTACTGATATATAAAGAACACTGCAAACTATATATAGCATATAGTACACTGATTTAATGCATCTTATTCCATTAGTTTTTCTAAATATTTTAATCAACATTTAATGTTTTTGTGTCCTCTAGAATTCTGGTATCCGAAGGGATCACTAATAACAATAATGGTGACTCGAAACTATTAACCAATAACTTCAATACTAAACTGAGCTAAAATCTCTATTAATTCTAAATAAAAAAACTTTTCTTCAAATCAGTGTCTTTGAACAGTAAGTTCCCACTGTGACAACTTACCCCATATAGTGAGACAATGTATCCTGTTTTAAGTTAAACATCTGTTAAATGAACTTGAAACTTTTTTACAGGCAATAACTGGACATTTTTTTGTAGTCAGTACTTAGTTATACAGAAACACAGGATACAGGAAAAACCCGCATTACTAACCCAATATTATATTGCAAACACAACATATAGGATTAGTTAGGAACAGTATACTTTCAAATTTAGGGCAAATACTGTATTTAATTTTTTCTCAGTCAAATGTATCTCTTTAATCTCAGAAGAAAGACCAAGTCATGCCTAGAGTTTAGATAACAACAGAGCAGCACAGTGAACACAGAGCTTACACAAGTGAGCTGTTGTTTGGCTCTCATCACATGGCCATTAAATCAGTACGAGGCCATAATTTTACAACCCCGTATGGTTGCATGTGACAGTAATACTGATATTTAAGAATAATGCATGTAGTCACAGAATTTGATGTACGCTACCGTTTAAAATTTTGGGGTTGTGAGAATGTTTAATGTTGTTGAAAGAAGTCTCTTTTGCTCACCAAGGCTGCATTTATTTGTAAAAACAGTTCTATTTTTGAAATACTATTGCAGTTTAAAATAATGTTTTCTATTAGCATACATTCTAAAATGTAATTTATTCCTGTGATCAAAGCTGAATTTTC
>NW_015506105.1:30047-30695 GCF_001515645.1 Sinocyclocheilus grahami | reverse complement strand
GCACTCACCCTGCCCAGGCGATGAGGGTGACGCACGCGTAGGGAGACCAGGAGAGCACATACACCACTATGACCACAGCCGCTATTTTGGCCAGTTTCCATTCACTCCTCATGGACTGCTGCTTCACAAAGCTGGACTTCTGAGAGCTTAGCCGCTTTAGATCTCTAAACACACACACACACACATATGGACATAAATGCTTTTCAGTGAACACTCTTCAAACTCAAGATGCCTCAGCGAGCTCAGACCTGCTGGCCTTTCGTACGGAGAGGAACATGAACAGGTAACAGTAGAGGATGATGGCCAGAGGGATGAAGAAGACAAAACAGCACAGCATCATGGTGTAACTCTTGTTGGCTGGAGACGGAGAGGCGTAGTCCCACGTGCAGGATGTCATCAGACCTTCAGGGATGTAGGAACCTGCAAGAGCATTTAAAGATACATCATATATTTCATCAGTAGCGTATAATGGAGCTAAAGTCACATCTTAAAGGGATAGTTCACCAAAAAATTCATTCTGTCATCATTTACTCACCCTCAAGTTGTTCTAAACCTGAATGAATTGTTGAAACTGTTGGTTACACAGTATTTTTTTCCTCATATGGAAGTCAGTGGCTACCAGCAGCTGTTTGGTTACCAACATTCTTC
>NW_015506105.1:2786-30037 GCF_001515645.1 Sinocyclocheilus grahami | reverse complement strand
TCTTCAAAATATCTTCTTTTGTGTTCAGCAGAAGAAAGAAACTCAGACAGGTTTGGAACAACTTGAGGGTGAGTAAATGATGAGAGCATTTTTATTTCTGGGTGAACTATCCCTTTTAGAAAAATTTGTTTTTTTCTACTCTCATAACATATGATTGCTGGAAAAAAAAACGTTTTTATTGAACATTGATGGAGCAACACATTTTATAGGAAAATAAATTATAAAAGTTGCTTTGTGTTAAAAAAAAAAAATCTCACAAAGATGGTAAAGGGGACATTTGTTATAGAAGCTTAATTTAGCCACAGAATAAAACTATTAGAAAATGTAATTGCTATGTTTATCTCAAAATTCTGAGAATAAAATGTCAAATAATTTTTCTTGAAATTTCAAGTTCATATCTCACAATTCTGATTTTTTTTCTCAGAATTTTGAGTTCACATCTAACAATAACAATTTGCAATTCTGAGAAAAAAATTTTGATTTGTGAGATCAGAACTCACTATTGCGAGAAAAAAAAATTAAGATGAAAAGTTGTAGTTAGCTTTTTTATATTTTTATTCCTTGGCTGAAATATGCTTCCACACTTAGATAAAGTGTTTGGCATAATATCTGGATAAAATAAAGATAATAGTTAATAGTTACAAGTTTTTATTACATTTTTTTTTATTATTATTTTAAAAGATTCTGAAAGCTTTGAAGAAGATCCCATAATAATTTCTTATGTCTGTTACAATAGTAACAATAAATATGAGATTAATTATAAAATATAAAAAAATTATCAATTTAGCAGAGAATCAGCTTTGCATTGCTGTCCATGATTGTGTCAGGGATCAGCCAGATTTCCAGATTTCCATGGAAACAAGGAAAGTGCTGTGGTAAGTTTTTGTGATTATCTGGTGGTTTAGAGGAGAATAAAATCAAATGCACCTTTTACCCCAATACACTTTCAGTCCTGTTGGAGTCTACCTATGGATTTCTCCTTGTGGAGTTTGAACCAGCAGCTATTCGGTTACCAGCCCTAAGCTTTAACCATTATGCTACAGCACGCTATCTCATTACTATGCACAAAAACTGGCATAACTTTATTTTCTTTATTATGACCTGAAAATGACACCTACTTCTTCATTATATTCGAACATTTAAAGTCTAAATTTAATGATATCTTACTCCAGCCAATCAGAGGTGCCAGACTCCAGGCCAGTGAGTAGATCCAGATGCAGAGGATGGCCAGAGAGGTTCTGCGCTTGGAGTTCCACTGGATGGTCTGCAGCGGTTTGGTGATGACCACGTATCGATCGATAGAGATGGCCAACAGGTTTATCATCGAGGTGATGCCAAACAGCGCGCCACAGAATGCATATATTTTACATCCTGAAGGTACAAAGAGAATATTTAGAGAATACAGTGTTTATAGTCAATTTTCCAAAGGTTACTATATAATATAACATACATTTAAGAATGAAAATTTTGATAATGATAAAAGTCTTAATATGATTTATTTACGTGACTTTAATTTTCAAAATAAAGATAATGTTACCCAGTTCCCCAAACATCCACTCCTTAAACAGGCAGTTGATGAAGAACATTGGAGATTGTGTGATGGCCATGAGGAAATCACTGACCGCCAGGTTCACTATGAAATAATTTGGCAGGCTCCGCAACTTTTTATTACTGCACAAAAATATTAAGATCAAGTTATATTCATTCCATTGTTAAAACAGAAAGAGTACAATTTATGAACAATGAATTTCAGGTTTTGCTTCTATTTATATGACTTTCTTTTTCCTGCAAAAGACAAAAGATATTTAGAAGATATTTTTGTTGGTAACCAAACAGTTTCCAATTGACTCCCATTATATGGACAAAAAGTACAGTGGGAGTCAATGTGAACTGAAACTATTTAGTTACCCAAAAATATCATCAAATTTTTTTTTTGATGAACTATCCTATAAAAGCTTGTTTCCACTATTACATTCAAATTCAGATTTTTTTTTCCCCCTCAAAATTGTGAGTTTACAACTTTTTTTTTTCTGCCAGGGAATTAAAAAAAGGTTTTGTGACTTTTTGCAACTTTTCATCTCACATTGTAACGGGGCTGACGAGACGTGAGACGTGTGGATCCATCTGCACGCTTTTATTAAAGAGACGTGGTAAACAGGCAGGGTCAAACAATGGCAAACAGGTATATGGCGGGCAAAACACAAGAATAGTCCTAGGGCTAGCGTATGTCACCGATCGGCAGACAGAATCACAGGGGCGAGACGAGAGGGAGAAATCCAGGAAAACAGGCAAAGATCAGAAACCGCAAAAACAGGCAAGGCAAAACAAGGAAAACACGGAGACTCGGAAAGGGGTACAGGCTAAACAATACTCAGCCGAGAAAGGTGGTTAGAGTGGGAGTTATATAGTGAGTGAGGTGATAAGAAACAGCTGTGTGCAATGAGTGCAATCAGTGCAGTGTGCAAACCGTGCAATGAATGATGGGATATGTAGTCCGGGGTGCTATGCAACAGTTTGTGTTGTGCGAGAGTCAATGTAATGGAAAGGGTGACCTCTGGTGGTGAATAAACGGAAGTCCATGGACCGAATTCGTGACACACATGACTTTTTTTTCTCGAAGTTATACATCTCACTATTCTGACTTTTTTTCTCTGAATTATGAGTTTACATCTCACGATTCTGTCTTTTTGTTTATGCCACAGAATAAAAAATAAAAAGGCAATTCCAACTTTTTCTCTCACAATTCTGAATTGATATAAAAAGTGAGAATTGTGAGATGTAAACTCTGAATTGTGAGAAAAATGCCAGAATTTTGAGACACAAAGTTGCAGTTACCGTTTTATTCTATTTTTTTCTCAAGGTAGAAACAAGCTTCCATAACTATCCTTTCAATTGCATTTAAATGCAAATATATAGATTGTATTACACATAGAACGATTATATCCCTGCTAATCTTTGTTAACTTGTTTCATTGTAAATGCATAAAATGTAGGTGAGAAGCAAATAAGAGTTATTTGTCAAAGCTGATATCAAACAGATCAAATGTCCCCATTGCAGTTCTTTCCACTGATGTACTGCCGTTCTAGGGATTCCCAACATTCCTGGAATAGCAGTCAATTCCTTCCACTCTACAGAAGCCCATGATTTCAATAATTGCATCCATTTATGGAAATGCATCAACCTTGTTATTTATATCTCATTCACAATATTCACAATTTCATTGGCCTAAAACTGGCCTATTTTGAATGCAAAGGAAAAACAATTATGGAAAATGAGGATTAGGGCCTCCAGTGACCTGCAGGGTTTTCTGTGTGAGTAACATTAATCTGAGCAAATGGGGAGAGTAAAAAAGGAAAGAGGAGCTTTTTACTAGTATTTGACTGCCTGCTCTAGTTTTACCGCACTGACCCAATTTACTAAAACAATTAGTCAATAACATATTCGAGACTTGCAAGGATTATCCCACAGCTTTAGAAATGAAACAAGGCTATTTCAGATTTCTAAATAAATGAAAGAATGTCTACCCCAACAAAACAGAACTAGATAAGGTAACAAGGAAATAATGCTGGAGAGTGTTCATAAGATTATTTTATTAAATATTATTTAAAATTGTATTTAATATATTAATATTTTAAATATTATTTTAATACTATTAAATATATTATATATAGTTTTTTTTTTACATTGTAGCATTTTAATGTAATTAATCCAAATTTAAAGCAATAATTATGTGAATATATCATTAACAAATATTAGCAATGCATACCAGATCTATACTTTAAATATTTTTTTAAAGTTGACATTGTGACATATCAACTATCTACTGAAAATAAAACTGATCTACTCACATTTTAAACAGCATTTTGCGAAATCTTTCGTAATTATAATGCATGCAGCTTTAATTACCTCATATTAATATATTTGCACTTTTTACAAGACTGAATGTATAAGTGAAGCCAAAAGGTGATTAACCCCTTAGCTGTCAAAGATCGGCGAAACATTGTTGCAGTGACAGAAATTTAGTAATTTAGGAGTGCAAAATAATAAATCCGTATACGTCATATTTGGAATAGAAATTCACCACGCATTCATATTCAGTCACGTCTGCAGCGGTTTATTTGTGTTCACATAGCTTCACTGAACAGAGGGAGAACAATAGAATCATGAATGGGGCAGTTTGCCGGGCCAGACATGAGGCGACAGCATGCAGGAGAGCTTACAGAGGGCCATAAATCAATTTTATTAGCCTTTTATTAGCCTTCTCTAAAAACACACATGACATGGTCTTAGAAAATGTTTCAGAAAATTCACAGCTTTAGAGATTATGTCCTGAAATTTGAAATGAATCATTAGTAGACTTGTGGCTTTAGCTTCGTTGTGTTTCTAAAAGCATTTACCACAGCAAAATGTTTTTTTATACATTTAAAAAATTCGTATTTTTATATAATTTTTTTATATTTTTATGTTTGAGCTAATATATCTCTATAATCATAACAGTCTGAGTAATTCTGATTTTTGAACAGTAAACTTTAAAGTGTCAGCTTTGTGAACATATGTTGATTATGTATCTAGTCAGAAAGACTCATGAGCAGCAACCTTTTTATTTTGGGTATTTCATTTGTGTCTCCATGCCGAAAATGGGGGGTGACAGCAAAGGGGTTCAAATTGCGAAAGTACAAACATTTTCATTTTAAACTAATTATATCTTACACCATATACAGTTTTTCTGCTTTACACTTTAAGCATGAACTACTCAAATATACATGAAAGTTTATGAATCAAAGTTCTATTAAGCATTGTATAATTTAATAATGTTTGATAATTAATTCAAGTGCTGACTAATAAAACACCAAACTTTCTGAGATAAGCTAAGAGATTTGGTTTCAGTTCTTCAACTCAACAAACAACTAAGCGTTCATACCTGTAGAAGGCGAACATGACCAAAGCGTTGCCCGTGACTCCTAAAGTGCCGATGATGAGGATGAGGAAGGCGATGATGTAATGCACATGATCCGGGATGTCCAGTCTTTTGTAGAGCTGCCGTTGAGGCTCCATCACCAAACTGAAGATACAGCAACAAACACTGAAGAACGACACTTCAACAAACCAAACCTGAGCACAGACTCAGTCATGGTCTCTGTCTTCTGTTTCCTCTCAGTCTGTCTCTGCTCAGAGTAAGGGAGAGTTTAGTTAAACACTATCAGTAATGGACACACTGCGACCTACTTGTCATGTCACATGACACACCCCTCGCTCCAGCATCTGTGCCACCCAAGCTTTTGTGTGTCTTAAGAGCGATCCCACGCTCATCTCACACACAAGCAGCAGGTTATATGAAAAGTGAACAGTTGGTGGTTATTTAACATTCTCTCCTCTTTGAACATGACTAGGAGAAGAGAAGAACCAGATGAGATGAGACTAAAGTTGAAATGAGAGCGTGTGTCAGATAGATTACAGTGCTTTCCGTCTTTCATCACTAATGTTTTCATCAGGTCTGTAATGGATGTGAGGGTCAGAGAGAGATTCAGAATGAGAGAGAGCGAATGGGTGTTTGAACATGTACAGCTGCAGTGATTTAAGTTCCTCTGTGCTCTTCAGAAATGTCACAGAGCAACCTGAACACAGCCAAATGTACCAAGTGTTATTTTAGCATTCTATTACAGTATTTCCTAATATTTTTATATTTTCAGTAATCTTGTTATGTGCTTTTGTCATTTGTATTAGTTATTTTATAATTCTATTTCACTTTTCATTTTAGTACATCAAGTTAAACTTATTTCGGTTGCTATAAAAATAGTTTTTCGTCTCAGTTAACATAAAAAGAATGCAATCTACAGTGCATTTGTAAATAGGCTTGTGTTTTCACCACTCAAAAATACAAAACAAAAAAATAATATATTAAATAAATAATAATAAGCTTGACTTCATATATTTTATTTGACAAATTCAAAGCTTTGCTAAAAACATTAGCAGATTCTTTTTTATATATAATTCTATTTAGCTTTAATTAATTTTTTATTTCAGTTTTCATTTCTAGTTTACTTTTTCATCTAATATTAATATTTTATTTCAGCTTTATTTCAATCTCAGAACACGTTTTTTTTTAATAGTTTTAGTTAGCAACACTGCAATCCACAATGCATTTCTGAACAAGCTTCAGTCTTTCATCCATATCTGAAAATGCAAAATCCAACCCGATCTCATGAGAAAACATATGAATTTGTATGATATAAGTCATACAAAAACATAAAATTTTTGGAAAACACTGTAAGCAAGAAGGTCCACCACTAAACTTAACTGTCAGTGGTGAGTACGAAGATTTTACAAAAATATACAAATAAAAGAATTTGCCAAATTTAAAAATATTGGCAAAATATTGGCAAAAGTTGTCAAAAACACATTTTAAATGGTGGTTTACACTCACTTTGAGTAAATTCACTGTCCTCAGGGATAGTATACATACACTGTAGCTTTATACTTTTTTACTATTTATTCATAGTCAAGCATCACTTTTACTACTTGAACTTAGTATTAGTGATTTGAACTTACTTATCAACCATTTATGAAGTCTGTTCTATAGCATGCAGTGTGTTGCTGCATCCAAAATCACATAATTCCCTACTGCACACTGTAAAAAATTACCGTGAATTTAATGGTAATAGACTGTAAAAATGCTACAGTAAAAACCAGTTAAATGGTTAACGGTAAATTCCCCTACTATATACAGTGAAAAAAATGTATTGGACATTACGTGTAATTTTACGGTAGTATACCGTTTTTGGAAGTGAAAAATACCGTATAATTTACAGTGAATAACCATAAATTGACATTCCCAGAATTCCCTGTATTACATTTAAAATTTGATGTTTTTTTGTTGAAATAACTGTTTCTTCGTTTTTTTCTTATCAGTTTTGTATATTAGGGTTGGCTGTTGCACCTAATGTTGTTAAATGAATGTTTATTGCATTATTTCAGTTTCATGTGTGTTACCGTGATGGTGTTTGGTGTTTATGTGAATGAAATTGTGCACCTTCTATACATGTTATTATTTAAAAGTTGCTTGTGATGGGCTTTGGTTCATCATGTGACTTTCTCATCACCACCTGCATTTGGTGGTTATCAGTGTATTATAAAGGTACAAAACAGATTTCAGTACTTTAATAGGTTGGTATATTAACATTACATCAGTTAATAAAATTACAGTTTTTAACCGTAAATTGAAGTTAAAACCTAAAATGTTGCTACCGTATTTTTACGGTAAAATTCTGGCAACCACAGCTGCCGTTTTTTTACCGTAAATTTTACGGAATTTGTTTTACAGTGCAGGCAAAAAAAAAACTTTGTAAAAAAAAAAAAAAACAGTATGTCAAATTCAAAGTATTCATAAGAAAGTTTCAGGTAACTTACTACTTCCAGTGAGCTTGATTTTATTGTCTGCTGTTTACTGTTGCACATTTGGCAAATGCAAAGCTTTGCTATAACATTAGCAGAAAAGACACTTTCGACTGTGACCACCTTGTTTTATCCTACAAAAACCAGTGAATAAAAAAGCTTAATGGTTCGTCCTAAGAGACCTTGTGTGTCTGTCCTCATGATCTCTCAATGCTTTAGCACTGTAATCCAGGCATCACTTCTGTTCTCTCCACGGCAGTCAACGGCTGCTGCATGTGGGATTATATATCTCTCCATAATCCTACATTTTAGCTAAAACCTCACTGACAATAACAGCATTACTCTAATTCAGCCTATATGACAAGCGTGCTCACAGTAACACAACAGCCTTCAGCAGATTACATTATAGATCAAGGAATCAATCTAACTAACCTGGAACATAAGAGGTTCTCACCCCTAATCTGAGAGATGAGGTCTGCAGGAGCATAACTCACATAATTTAGAAGTAAAGGTGATTAATAGAGAACGGAGTTTACACCGTTCAAAAGTTTGGGGTCTGTAAGACTTTTTTTTTTAAAAAGGCTCTCTTTTATTCAGCAAGGATGCATTCAATTGATCGAAAGTGACAGTAAAGACATTTACAATGTTTAACAAAAATGTCTAATAAATGCTGCTATTTTAAACTTTCTATTCATCAAAGATACCTGGGGAAAAAAGTATCATGGTTTCCACAAAAATATTCGGCACAACTGTTTTCAACAGTGATAATGATCATAAATGTTTCTTGAGCAGCAGATCAGCATATTAGAATGATTTCTGAAGGATCATGTGACACTGAAAATTCAGCTTTGATCACAGGAATAAATTGCATTTTAAAATATATTCAAATAGAGATCAGTGCTTTTAAATTGTAATAATATTTCACAATATTGCTGTTTTTTTTACTATATTTTTAAGCATATAAATGCAGCCTTGGTAAACAAGAGACTTATTTTAAAAACTTACTGACCTAAGTAAAAGAACAGCAGTGTGTGTGTGTGTGTGTGTGTGTGTGTGTCCTATAGATTTACATTGATGTAGAGACCAAGAGACTTGCGGGAAATATCTTTTACATAGCAACCACATAGAACACCTTAACAACTGCATAGCAACACCCTAGCAACCACCCAAAACATTCTCAACTCAATATAACGATTAGACTTTCGTTCAGAAAAGTGGAGAGATTTGGTGATCCTGGATCCAGCGTGACACACAGAAACAGTCTGACATTTCTATAGGACAGCTGTATGCGTATAGGCCAACATAAGCCTCTTTAGCCTGTCTTGAACAAATCATCCCTCTGTACTGTAGCATTGTGCATTAATGTAACAATGGTATGAAATTAAATGTCTGTTTAATCAAGAGAATGTTTTGCAATATCATGCACAAATAACATTACATCATATAAATACTATGAATGTTAGGTTGAAATGTGATTTCAACCCATGCAAAAGACAGAAGCAGATAGAGGAAAGTGACAAATCGAGTCTAAGGTGCAAAAATAAATCATTATTTAGAAAATCTGCCAATTGCATACAGAAAATAAGCTTTCACTTGGATTGTCATTTACGTAGTCAATTTGCAATGAAATCACAATCTTTGTTTCTTTTTTCTCGGTCTTCAGGGATAGACAGATGTTCTTGGAAAGCATTACGTTTGCATGGAAATAAATTACGAGTTCGTAAATTCTCTTGACTCCACGTGACTGATGATATATTCTCCAGTGAAATAAGATAACGTGTAATTTACCAAGGCTTTAAACTTTGCTATCAGAGTCATGTCGCATCTTAATCTTTTGTTGTCTTGGGATTACTCTTATTTTAGGCCAAAATGAATGGTCATGTAATTTTTTTATCTGGAATGAATAGTTTTGATTACTTGCTGATCCCCTGTTGGGCTTAAACGTCAGCTTCATGTGGAGAAATGTGTCAACCTGGACAGAGAAAAGAAGGGAAAAAAGGGTATTTTAGGGCATTAACACATGGGCACATTGAATATCAAAGAACAGGTGTGTCATGATTACCTGAAACTGATATCAATTCAGCAGCACTTTTGTCGCTTGCTTGTTTGACAATTCTCATTTATCAGCCAGAATGCTTTCTGTCCAAGATCACATTTGGGTTTATGCGACAGAGGATGCCTTGGATATTACAAAAATTTGCCTGTAATCAAATAGCCTACATCAAAATCTACTGTGACAATAGACAGTTTAATGTAAGATACACTCTAAAAAATGCTGGGTTAAAAAGGGACAAACCTAGTTATTGGGTTGTTTTGACCCAGCGGTTGGGTTGTTTTACTGGGTCAAAACAACCCAATAGTTGGCTTTGTCCCTTTTTAACCCAGCATTTTTTAGAGTGTACAGTCAAATTCCAAATGTATGACATTGTTTCCATCCACCTATTTGTATGCGCATAAATTCTAAAAATGTGCATAAAAACGTATGCGCACAACTGAGTAGGATAAACTTTTTATCCGATAAGAAAAAATTCGCATAAACTACGATGGAAACACATTTACCGAATAAATTCCACCATGCACATTGAAAAAGTCATGTGACTTTGCGCTATGAGACGGGATAAATTGACTAATCAGGGGACCGATCTCGACTGATCTACAGGTGCATCTCAATAAATTAGAATGTCGTGGAAAAGTTCATTTATTTCAGTAATTAAACTCAACCGCGGGAAGTATAGGGGTGCTGGGGGTGCTGCAGTACCCCCTGGAGTGTCGCCCACGAAAAAATTGGGGTGCTGGGGGTGCGGTGTTAAAAATAAATGAATGAACAATATGTAATAAAAAAATAATTTGTATATTCATTAAAATGTATTGAAAAAAGTAGCCTAAGCCTACAATGACAAGAAGCAGCGGTTAAACATGAGTCAAGCTGAATCAAATTGACTGAAAGTTGTTTCAACTTATTAAACTGACTTTTTTAAAAAAGCATTTGTTGCCATGGTTTTTTTATATTCAGTGGTGTAGCGGATAGGTATGCAGGTACATATGGGCCCGGGCAGATTGGGGGCCCGCCGAGCTGAGGGGAACTTTTAATTGAAACGAGGAAATACATTTTCCTGCAATTTCCCTGTTCCATTTCACAGTATTAATTTAAACATTTAACCTAGATAAATGTGCGCTGTTAGGCGCATATCTAATAGTTTGTGTGGAGAGTGGAAGCGCGCTCTGCAGGACATAGAGGCGCCAGCGGTTTTTTTTTTTTTTAATAACAGTGGAATCTTAAAAATATGATTAAATGATTAAATAATTTTTGCTCATAAAGGTAAGAGTATACCTCAATCGGAACTGCAAAGTCTACTTTTATTTGTGTGCACTTTTGTAAAATAAGGAATACAAACGCTTTCTGATGCGCTTTCTGTCGTCTCTGTCTTGAGCAGGAGCGCCTCACAATGATGAACTGAAACTCTGAAGCGAATACTTGCCTTACCGACATGATAAATATATCTATACAATGCTTTACATTACTATTTTAAAACGAAATAATTCAAATCGAAAACTCTTTCATTATGTAATCATTAAAGATGCATTTCTCTCTAAAGGCACGTCCAATGAGGAGATGGCGAGTCAGGTTTGTCAAATTCATCTTTGCGACACTGACTCAGAAAACACTAGTTTATTAACAAACAATTAAAATATCCCCTCACTATTTTTTACTTTTTAAATTTGATTTATTTTTTGTTTGTTTGTTATTTTGGGCCGCTGTGCCAAAATTGTGTTTGCATTCAGTGGCTACAAATAGCCTACAGCAGCATTTTAGTGCCACGAAAAATAACTAAATAAATAAGATTAACTTCATAATATTTTAAGAATAAAGTCAAACTTACGATAATAAAATAATGTTATGAAGTTAATGTGAAAATTCCACCTATAGGCTACTTCGCCCAAAAAAAATATGTGGCATCCATCATTCTTCACATTTAACATTAAAAACAGCAATAAAATGCAGAATTATTGACGTTTTTTATACTCTGATTGATCGATTTCATGAGACATTCGTTTGTATTAAATTGTTCTGTTTTTTTTATTCATTCAAATATTCATGTTTATTTCGTGCTGCAAATTTTAAAGAGGAAAATATAATTGATTCATATGCCGCTTGAACTGAGGCGAATTATCTCACTACAGATTAAAGAGCGTAAAAACACATTTATTGTTTCTATTTTATCATAAAATTGACAGAAGGCTGAGATTTTGTAGTAAGCACATAGCTGCGATTATTGGGTGGCTTGCGTGCTACAAATAATGGACTTGAACATTTTAAATATCATTTCCAAGCATTTAGCCTATACCATAAAACAGCTTGTGAATAGTCATGATTCACGTAACGTTATTTACTTCAGAAAAATCAACAATAGGGCCCAAGTTAAGTTAACCGAGTTGAAAAAAATGCTTTTTTTTTTTTGCATATGGGCCCGGGTCTGACTTGCTACGCCACTGATTGCATTATTACCTGTAACATGTCTGTGCCGAACCCAAATTAAGAATTAACGACCATTTCTACAGACATAGCAAACAGACAGAAGAGAAAGAGCAAGAGCGTCTACCTCAGCAGCAACAAATCTCGCATTCTCACATGTAGCGCTTATTTTGATCTTTAATGTTATGTCTTTCCTATTCTTGAAAAAAAAAATGCTTAAGGTTGATTCAATATTAGGCCTACTCTTAATGAAAACAACACACACACACACACACACACACACACACACACAACATCAGCAATGCTACAATGACAAAGTATATTAAAAGTAAAACTTTTATGAACAGAACGAATAAGACTGATGTAGGCCTACCTACGCTGTAACACAAATAAATGAAAGGTTTTTGGATTTTCCCCTTACTTTAAACGAATGCTTATGGCTCATTATTATTAATGGTGAAAAGGCTATACAATAAAATAGTACAATGATAAATTCAACAATATTAAACTGAACTTTTCTAAACAAAATTAATATGGATTTCCCCTCAGGCTACCTTAAAACGATCATAGTTTGTGATTTATTATCTTAATTAAAACACATCAGCCATAAAATAGTACAATGGCAAATTCACATATATTAAACATCTAACTTGTATTAACAAAATGAATAAGATATTGCCCTGCGTTGTAACCCAAATAAATAAGGTATTTTCCCTTATTTAAAACGAATGCTTAGTTTGTGGTTCATTGTTTTTTTTTGTGTGTTTTTTTTATGGAAACCCAGCAACAATAAAGACACTCACTTATAGGCTATTAAACGAAGAAATGAAAGTTTTATTAAAAGTAACTCTTTTGGATCCGCCATCATAGTGTCTTCTCGCATCACGCTTGTCACGTGACCCCCACCCCCCACAAGTTTTATTTCTCAGCCCCCCCTGGACAAAATAATTTCCCGCGGCTATGCCTCCATGCCACGCCGAATTGAGGCAATAATTAAAGCAAAAGGAGCCCCTACCAAGTATTGAGTACATGTACAGTAAATGAACATACTTTCCAGAAGGCCAACAATTCACTAAAAATATTTTTTTTATTGGTCTTATGAAGTATTCTAATTTGTTGAGATAGTGAATTGGTGGGTTTTTGTTAAATGTGAGCCAAAATCATCACAATTAAAAGAACCAAAGACTTAAACTACTTCAGTCTGTGTGCATTGAATTTATTTAATACACGAGTTTCACAATTTGAGTTGAATTACTGAAATAAATGAACTTTTCCACGACATTCTAATTTATTGAGATGCACCTGTATATGTTGTTTTTGGTCGTTCTGAAATGCCCGAGGAAAGCCTGTCATCAAAGTATTTCTGTATAATTACTGTCTCACATGACTGCGTTCCCAAACAGCAGGCATCCACCTCTAAAAGCAACGACCGCATTTATTGTGTTTCGTCTGCTCGCTCTGAAGCGCAAGTAATTTATTACATATGAAAATTATTATATTCAGTAGCTTCTCCTAGTTTTCTTAGAGATATTTAGTGCCAGTTTATTAGGAAGTGACGATTTTGTTCTCTTTGACTCGTTGGATGGAAACCAAATGTTTTGTGCGATATTCCAGTTTTTGCGCATAAGTTAAATTCGCATCTTTGGATGGAAACATCACTCATAACAAAAAAATACCTCAATCTTCTTTGAATGGGCTTAACCTGTATTTTTCTCAGAAATCTTTTGCTGACATCTAGTGTTAAAATACGAAGAGTTTTCTGCATGCGTCAAATGATAAGACAGTTAAAATGTGATTTCTTGTTTTGATTCTGTTATTGAGGGTAAAAAACCTCATTTGTAATCAAGCAAATAATTTTTTTAAAATTTATCAAATCAAGCAACACTTCTTATCAAATGACATAAAAGGTAGGCCTAAATCAAGCAAAAATTCTTAACAAATGGCACTAAAGGTGAAGAACATTGAATAATATTTCTAAATATTTTACTCTAATTTTCTTACATGTTTAGGGTCATTTTGGTCGCAAATACCTATTTGAGGTTCGTCTCGCACAACGGAAAATGTTTATGGCGCCAGCGTTAGCTGTATTAAAGAAACAAAACAAAACATTTGAAGATATATTTGTGATATTTAAATGTATATTAAAGTGATAAATTACCGTATTTTTATTTTTCGACGCACCATCGACGCTTTACAATGAATTTAAAGATACACCCGCGCAACGAAGTGTCTGACAGTCTTTTTATTTTATGAATAAAATCAGTAAGTCACATTTTTGATGGCAAAATTATAGGCTTTTAAAACATCAAGGCAGAAAAATTAAGAGATGCATTTTTGTAGACATCCATTAACTTACATGAACACAAATAAGAGCTAGAGTAACTATAAAGAGCCTTTGGGATTCATAAAAGTTTGTAGCTAGAAGGAAAAGAGAGGCAGAGACGTTAAAGAGAAACCTCTCATACAAAAGAAAAATCACATAACTTTGTCCTTCCACCACAAGCAGCCTAAAAACTGACCTCAGAAGATAAGAGACGTTTACTACGCTATTCATCACAACCAATCTTCATCTATAAATGCATCAGTCTAAACACTAATTCAAAATGAATGGTATAAAAAAATACAATCAATATATATATATATATATATATATATATATATTCTTTGCCCTTGAAGAGAACAACACAAGACAACCCGATCTCATGGAAGTGCGTATAAATAGTACGCCAAATAAAAACCAAAACTCGTGGTATTGATACGCAAAAATTTACTTTGGCGTGTATATGCTACGCGATTGGTAGGTTTAGGGTTGTGGGGTAGATGCGTATCATATGCACGCGAAAACTGCATATGATATGCACGCCAAAGTCCATTTTTGCGTATCAATACCACGAGTTTTCGTTTTTATTTGGCGTACTATTTATACGTATTTTCATGAGACCGGGCTCCACAAGAGCACCCATCTGACTAAGGACAAGAACTGGTTGCAGAATCATACAGTAAGTGCCATAAAAAACGGGTTGTAGATTTGAAAACATACACAGTTTAGCGTATAAATATGTTTAGTTGTGACTATCCAGTATGCTTTAAAAGATCAAATGTTGCATGATGGACAAACAACCTCTGAGCTGGTCTTGCCTTCAAATATCTACATGCCCGCTTATGAAATATTACAACATATTTACTGTGATTCAACTACTGTACATCTTTGAAAACCATTCCGTTATTACACAGACAGTGCAGAAGCTACACAAAAACAACGCCAACTCTTGCTGTTGGTGCAGGAATTGGTGTATAATGGAAAGTTCACAAGAAAACAATTTCATCCTCATCTCACCCCATAACTAATGCTTTTCATCAGATGTAGGTTAACGATCGGGTCTTTTATTAGGTTATAGCTTATTGTTGACTAACTATGATCATTTAGAAGGGTTGAATGGGGCATATATTCATTTTGGCTGCAACTGCAAATGTATTTGTTGCTTCTCAGCTGAGGACAGTGATGTTAGTGTTCCTGATATTGTTGTGGTTATTTTGATTGTTGTTCTTGGATCACAGTTACTGATGTTTGCAATCTGTAGCTGGTGTTTTTGAGGTGTTCAGTTGGTGCAGGTGTTGATGTTCTTGCCGTCAGCTGCATCATCCACCAGAGACAGATGGTAGTCCGTGGCGAGAGTGAAATGAGAAATGCATCCCACTAAACCTCGCATGTACTGCCTGTTAGTGTGCAACGCGATCTCCTTCATCCCATCTGGAGAGACAGTGGGAAACTTTGAGATTTGAAATCAAAATCACAATAGAACTAGACAAATACAAAAGAAGTCTCTTCTGCTCATGGGGACTGCATTTATTTGATCAAAAATACAGTACATATATATATATTCTTTGCCCTTGAAGAGAACAACACAAGACAACCCGATCTCATGGAAGTGCGTATAAATAGTACGCCAAATAAAAACCAAAACTCGTGGTATTGATACGCAAAAATTTACTTTGGCGTGTATATGCTACGCGATTGGTAGGTTTAGGGTTGTGGGGTAGATGCGTATCATATGCACGCGAAAACTGCATATGATATGCACGCCAAAGTCCATTTTTGCGTATCAATACCACGAGTTTTCGTTTTTATTTGGCGTACTATTTATACGTATTTTCATGAGACCGGGCTCCACAAGAGCACCCATCTGACTAAGGACAAGAACTGGTTGCAGAATCATACAGTAAGTGCCATAAAAAACGGGTTGTAGATTTGAAAACATACACAGTTTAGCGTATAAATATGTTTAGTTGTGACTATCCAGTATGCTTTAAAAGATCAAATGTTGCATGATGGATAAACAACCTCTGAGCTGGTCTTGCCTTCAGATATCTACATGCCCGCTTATGAAATATTATAACATATTTACTGTGATTCAACTACTGTACATCTTTGAAAACCATTCCGTTATTACACAGACAGTGCAGAAGCTACACAAAAACAACGCCAACTCTTGCTGTTGGTGCAGGAATTGGTGTATAATGGAAAGTTCACAAGAAAACAATTTCATCCTCATCTCACCCCATAACTAATGCTTTTCATCAGATGTAGGTTAACGATCGGGTCTTTTATTAGGTTATAGCTTATTGTTGACTAACTATGATCATTTAGAAGGGTTGAATGGGGCATATATTCATTTTGGCTGCAACTGCAAATGTATTTGTTGCTTCTCAGCTGAGGACAGTGATGTTAGTGTTCCTGATATTGTTGTGGTTATTTTGATTGTTGTTCTTGGATCACAGTTACTGATGTTTGCAATCTGTAGCTGGTGTTTTTGAGGTGTTCAGTTGGTGCAGGTGTTGATGTTCTTGCCGTCAGCTGCATCATCCACCAGAGACAGATGGTAGTCCGTGGCGAGAGTGAAATGAGAAATGCATCCCACTAAACCTCGCATGTACTGCCTGTTAGTGTGCAACGCGATCTCCTTCATCCCATCTGGAGAGACAGTGGGAAACTTTGAGATTTGAAATCAAAATCACAATAGAACTAGACAAATACAAAAGAAGTCTCTTCTGCTCATGGGGACTGCATTTATTTGATCAAAAATACAGTACAAATAGTAATATTGTGAAAAATTATTTCAATTTAAAATAACCTTTTTCTATTTGAATATATTGTGAAGTGTATTTTATTCCTGTGATGCAAAGCTGAATTTCCAGCATCATTACACCAGTCTTCAGAGTCACACGATCCTTCAGAAATCATTCTAAGATGCTGATTTGCTGCTCAAGAAAAATTTGTGATTATTATCAATGTTGAAAACAGTTGTGCTGCTACATATTTTTTATGAAACCACTGATAAATTCATTTCAGGATTCTGCAATGAATCACAGCAAAACAAATCTTTTTCAATATCTTTACTGTCACTTTTAAACAATTTAACGCATTTTTGCTGAATAAAAGAATTGATTTCTTTCCATACAAACTAAACGGTAGTGTTATTTCATACTTGTATACACTATACTCTATACAATACTCTAAAAAAACACTGGGTTAAAAACAACCCAGTTCGGGTTGTTATTAACCCAAGGGCTGGGTAAATATAGGACAGAACCCATCTTGGGTTAAATTTACCCAGCAAATTGGGTTGTTTATTTAATCCAGCATAATGCGTTGATTTAACCCAGCTAATGGGTTTATTCATTTTTACTATATTACTAGCTTTTTTTTTTACTTCATATATTAACAGATTAATATATATAATATAATATATATAATATATTACAGATTAACTTAAATCCTCTAAACCTTTCTAAAATACTCCACACAACCACTGGTTTGCATGATAACTTCCTTTATTTTCCTTTATTTTTCATTTACAGCATTGTTTATATCGTTTGTAATAGGCTATACATATTGCCTATATTTAAACTCGTTTAACAAACATTAGAAGAAAAATTCAACATTAAACAGAAGTAATTCACGTGTAATCGACCAGTCTCTGTTATTCTTTTTCCACCGTAACTGCGCTGGTTCTGGTGCCCGAGCTGGAGTCGTGTTCGGCGGGGAACTGCTAACGGACTATGGCACGCCGTTTTGACTTTTATTCATTCTCAGGATATGAATTTTTGATATCAACAATTAAATTTTTACTAGTTAAAATGTTAATTCTTGATATCAGGAATTAGATTTCTACTAGTAACAATTGCTATTTTTGATATCAACAACTACATTTCCACTAGTAACAATGTTAATTATTCATATCCTGAGAATGAATAAAAGTCAAAACGGCTTGCCATAGTTGTTCTGCATAAAATTGAACGATATAGGCCTACAGCACAGTAACGATTTTATAGATAAAATAAAATGTACACAAACCTGTATTTTACCGAAGAATGCATCAATTCGATGGCGCTTAGAACTGCTCTCTCGTGAAGAGAAGACGCAAAATCCCCGCGATAAAAAACCTCAACTGCTGGGTTACGTCTGACCCAGGATCTGAGTAACACAAAAACTACCCAAACATTGGGTTGATATGTCTGACCCAGGAGCTGCAAAACAACCCAAACACTGGGTTGTTACATTTGACCCAGGAGCTGGGTAACACAAAAACTACCCAAACACTGAAAAAACAACCCAAAAAATTACCCAAAAGGCTCAACCCAGCATTTGGGCTAAAAAAAATAACCCAGGATTTTTTAGAGTGTATGAACATCTATTGTAATTATCATTACACTCTAAAAAATGCTGGGTTAAATACAACCCAGTGCTGGGTAAAATAGGGACAAACCCAGCAATTGGGCTGTTTTGACCCAGCGGTTGGGTTAAATGTTTAACCCAACCTTCTGGGTAGTAACCCAACAGCTGGGTCAAAACAACCCAATTGCTGGGTTTGTCCCTATTTTACCCAGCACTGGGTTGTATTTAACCCAGCATTTTTTAGAGTGTATAATTAACTTCATAATTGTGTTTATTCTTACAAATGTAAAGGTCACCATTGATGTTCAGCTGTCTTATCTTA
The DNA here is from genome assembly GCF_001515645.1 of Sinocyclocheilus grahami. Taxonomy (NCBI): domain Eukaryota; kingdom Metazoa; phylum Chordata; class Actinopteri; order Cypriniformes; family Cyprinidae; genus Sinocyclocheilus; species Sinocyclocheilus grahami. The sequence goes on along the minus strand of NW_015506105.1, from coordinate 11,173 downwards.
CCCGGAGATCTCCCTGTTTTAGCTCCGTAATCATCGATGGTTAGTTTACCAGACTGTCCATCCCTTCAAACGGAGACAAACATAAAGGCTTGGTTAAACTGAGAAAACTACAGCCCTTTTAAATGGTACAAATTGCCTGACATTCAACTACACTGAAGAAATTTGGTGTAGGATTTTCTTTTTCACTGAATCACTGTAAATGTGAAATTTTGAAAAGAAAGACATGCTGAAATAATGATTTAAAGGCAAATGTCTTACCTGACAGCCTTCACTCTGTGCCATCTGCCATCACTAAATGTGCCGTTAATGACCACAGTGGCGGCTCCACTACCAAGATTGTAGCTGTAGAGAAAATAAGAGATGTTAGGAGGATCTTAGGAAGATGCTTTTGATCCTCTATTGTCTGCAAAAATGCATAAATGTAAACCTCATGCCTTTAAGCATGTGGGTGCATGCAGACTGATATGTTGTTATACCTGAAAATGAGCGCTCCATGTTGAAGGCCCAGAGACAGGTAGTCACTCTTAGCTCTCATCAGACTGTCTCCTCGCCATAGTAAAAGACCATCTTTAGACGTGCTCTTAAATCGCATGAACATGTTTGTTCTGGAACCTGACACCCTGCAGAGACACGCACCATTATATTAGCATGTGTGCATGCATGTAAGCACGGAAAAGACAAAAACATCATATGAAGCATATAGAGTGCAATAGAAGTAAAAAAAAAAATTCTCCATTGGGTAATAGATTTTTGATAACCTATAAATAAAGACTCAAGACAGACCTGCTGTGAGCGCCATGGTTGTTAATCAACGGTATGTGCTTTTGTTGAAGCCATCTGTTTAGATTATTTCAAATAACTATAACTTTAAAATAATCATGTTTAACAGTGGAATTCAAAGTGGAAAAACGGCATTACCCATGATGCTGTGCTCACCAATCAGAGGTGAACAAATTGCACTCTCCAATGAAGCACCTCAAACGATTGTTTCTATAGTAATAATAATCAACAACTTTAAATTAATAGTTCTATATTTCACCATTGTTTTTAATTGTCATTCACAAGGCTTTATTGGATTGTAGTTCTTTCCCTCACTAAAACAGTTAAGTACACAGACTTTTTGTCTGATTTTTAAATAGTTTTTGCTTAAAATCAAATTTTGTAATGTTGTGATCTTGTGAAAATGATTACTATTTAAGCAGTAATTCCCACATTCTGCACAGTGAGAGCACAAAACAGAATAAAAAGGAGCTTAAGAAAGATTTTTAAGTGTTATGGAAGAAGTCTGCAAGGAATATCAGAGCAACGTCTCAAACACAAAATACTGTTTGTGTACTACGCAAAGAAAGTTTTCCATTAGAGCTCAATCCTGCTCCTGGAGATCTGCCTTCCTGCAGAGTTTAGTTTCAGTCGTATACTAATAATATGAGAAGCACTGGATTCAGTCATTTTCGTACAGTTATTCCCATTTTTATCTAATTTTGCATTAAAAAAACAAACTGAACAATTAAGTCGAGGAGGAGTCATTACAGGCATGGACGATTAAATCTAGTGCATCGTTGGATACAGTTTTATTTATTTGCAGTGTGCTCTGGTTTCATGTATGTTTTCAAAATGTAGCTGATATTTTATGTACTATTATAGTATGTATTATTATTTTAATTAACTTTAACTTTTTTTATTATTAACTTTGAGTTTTTGTTTCTATTTTAGTTTACGTTTTAGTAGTTTTAGTAGTTGATATACAATAATAAATATAATTAAAAAATGTATAATTACATTATGAATTATTAAAATAATTCTGTTATTATTTCTATATAGCTTTAATTTTTATTTCAGCTTTAGTTTTAGTAATTTTAGCACTTCAACTTAAGCATTCTAATTTAAACTCAAGTTTTCCATCTAATATTTATATTTGATTTTACTTCTGCTTTATTTCAATGACCAATTTCTTTTTAAGTATTTTAGTAGTTTTAGTTAACATACTATAAATTAGTAAGTGTAGTATGGTAGCAGACGATTTTGAACATAGCCTGCTTTTGGAATGGAATACTAGCATACTAATTACTGCATGGTGCACACTATGTACTGTATACTGCCTACTCTATTTTTAATGGATAAAATATGTTTTTCGCATACTGTACATTATGCATTTGGCAATAACTGCATGAGAAGTATTTAAGCATTTCGTTCTGAACTTAACCCTGGATTAGAAGCTTCAGATTTGTGCGCTTAAAATTGGAGCTAAACTATGGACAGCAGATCTTCAGGAGCACCTATGCCTTCGAGTTGTTTGTTTTCTCACCTTTCTGACAGTGTTTCCCATCATACCCAAGCGCACAGTCACAGTCGTATCCGTCCCACGTCGGTCTGCATGCTCCTCCATTAGCACACGGGTTCTCCACACACAGGTGATCTGCGTTCCACACGTTCACCCCAAAAGCCTGACCGGGCTTCAGCTCTATAGTGCGGTCATTCAGAGTGATCTGGGTCAGGAGGAAAGATTGAAAATTATAATACCGTTTTAAGATTTCAAACATTAAATCTGCACATGTGCAGTTGTAAATAGTCAGGTGTTGCAGCATTGAACACTAAGTATCTTAATACTACTTAAATCACTACTTAATAATCATGATTATTTCTTAACGCTGCTATGTGGTTGTCAGGGAGCATTGGGTGTCTGTAGTTTAGTCTTCATTAGTACCTTCTGCACAGTTCCAGTGAAGGGTCTCAGGACGCCAGCGCTTGTCTTAGTAATATCATAATTAGGAACTCCTCCAATATAGAGAGGAGAACTACACTTTATCTGTGTAAATGCACCCTGAGAGAGAGAGAGAGAGAGAGAGAGAGATTATTATTAATATTTGTGCTGTTATACAATACACTATATACTTACAAAATAATAAAAAAGCATACAGATCCCTTGTATTATACATTTCTGATTGAACAGATTTTGTTGTCGTTAACTGATGTTCAAAATCCCATATTAAATGAAAAGTGTCAAAATGTGTTTTTTCACTCTGTCGTTAAAGGAAATTATGTGGACTGAATAAAACAATAAAATGATCAATTTAATAAACTAAAATAATAAAAATAACATTTCCGGCTTTAAAAGTATATAACGAAATGTACTCACTAGTGAAAGTAAGTGTAAGATTCAGAATATTTTATTACACTAACTTTCAAAGATTTGGGGTCACTTCGATTTATTTTTAAAGGAAATTAATAGTTAATATTCATCAAATTGATCAAAAGTGACATTTTATAATGTTACAAAAGATTTCTATTTCAAATAAATTCTGTTCTTTTAAACGTTCTATTATTTCTATCAAAGAATCCTGGAAAATAAAAAATTGGAATGATTTCTGAAGGATCATGTGACACTGAAGACTGGAGTAATGATGCAGAAAATTCAGCTTTGTATCACAGAAATAAATTAAATTTTACAATATATTCAAATAGAAAAGTGTTATTTAAATTGCACTAATATTTAACAACATTACAGTTTTTATGGAGTTTTCATGGCATTTATGAACAAATAAATGCAGCCTTGGGGAGTATAAAAATATTCCAATATATTAAAAACATCTTACTGACCACAACTTTTGTATGGTAGTGTAAATGTTTTTAAGGGGTCATATGATGCGATTTAAATTTTTCCTTTCTCTTTAGCAAAAAAAAAAATGTGGCCTTCCGAAAGTAGATGCAATGAGGAATCACTGGTTAAGACTTATTTACAACAGCACAACCCAGATGTTCGAATTTGTGCAACGCATTTTAGGGACGACAGTTTTTTTAACCTAGAAAAGTACAAGGCTGGCTGTGCACAAAGGCTATTTCTAAAAAAAAAAAAATATGGGCAAATTCTGACTTTGCTATGACAATCTGGCGCTTCTGAATCAGCGACTGTAAGTATGTTTTGTTATCAGTTTAAGTATTTGCTATTGACTGTTCAAATGCAGAGTTTTGCGCAGCGCAGAGTAACGCGTTGTGTGTGTGAGAGGGGAACAGGGGTAACATCACAGGAGAGTGAACTGCCTGTCAGAAATCATAGCACGTCAGCTGTCTTAACCGCGGCTTGTGTACTGCATCATCACTGTGTCTGTCACGTGACTCTGTTGCCCTTTCGGGCTTGAACTGATGGTAAAACTAACGACATTATTAACTGTCATGATATTTACTTTGAAAGCTGAAGCGATTATGGTAAGGGGTATGGTAACTCCACATATCCGCCCACCAGGCTGATTGACAGGAAGTCAGGACTGGCCGCATCATCGGTGTAGAGCAGCGTGCCATCGGGATTGGTCGGCTGGAAGGTCATCTCGAACTCCATGAAGGACAGGTAGTTGTGGGATGGCTGAGGCCAGGGGGCGCTGGAGTACGAGTACATGCTCTCGTTGAACTGGGGTAGAGACAACAGGAAACCTGAAACGAGAGGAATTAGCCATAGAATTGAAGAAATATGAAGTCAGGTAATGACACACATTCATGTTGGAACCTGAAAATAACTGTGCAACTGCTCTTCTTTCGGACCTAGTCACACTTTTGCACTTCTTTATCACACATTTTTACAACAAATATGTTTAAAAATGTTGACTGTAGATTGTATTTATTATTACTGCTACTACATTTGTTCATGAGTGTTAAATGCTGTATGTTATGTCTTGTAAGATATACATGTTCATGTTTTTGCACTGAGGTGTTTCGGAGAAACTGTGTGACACTTGTTACTTTTGAAAACGAATAGCACTTAATTATATTGAATGTGCACTTGTGGTGCACTTCAAATTTTACTTTAAAAGTATATATTTTTTAAAACTGTACTTGCAGAAAATATAACATTAGTTAAAAGTAAACTTTGTTTCTTAACATAAGTACACTTAAAAATGGATTTTGTAATAATGTCAAATTACATGCTTTACTTTAAAGTATATTTTAAATCATTATGTTTTAATAATCTTTTGTTGTACTTTACAGAAGTACACTTATTTTGATGTGTTAACATACTAAAGCACATACTTGAGAGAGTATCTTGAGTAATCAAAGAGTACTTGATTATAATTTTAACTATGTTTATAATTAAACATATTTTAAAAGTACTACATTGCAAATTCATCATTACAAATGTGTAATTATAGATCTATTTAAATACATGAGATACAAGTTTCAATAGAAATAACATTAAAGTATATTTTAGTTTACCATAAATGCTTTTCAGTACATTTGGCAGTACACTTTAACCATATTTCAAAGAGAACAGAAGTAATTATGAAATTACATTTATAGATGTACTTATAAGTCCACTTTTATTTATTTATTTATACTTCTATTCAGCAGGAATACATGAAATTGATCAAAAGTGACAGAAAATGTGTTTATAATGTTACAAAAGATTTCTTTCTCAAAGAAATGCTGCTTTTTGAACTTTCTATTCATCAAAGAACCCTGAAAAAAAATCATGTATCACCGTTTACACAAAATTATTACACAAAAATATTGTGCAGCACAACTGTTTTCAACATTAATAATAAGAATAAGAAATGTTTCTTGAGCATCAAATCAGCATATTATTATGATTCCCGTACTTATATTACATTTAAAGATGCACTTAAGTCCTACTTAAGTCGGTAAAACAGCACTCTTAAATATAAATTAAAACGAGAACACATTTTCATTTAATTGTCAAAAATATTAAATTAAGTGTCCAAACGCATTACACGCATTCTTTCATAAGGAGGGAAAAAACAATAAAAACTACTTAAATTGACAAGTTTCTAAAAATTAAAAATGTGGTGGTGCACATGCAAAAGTCATGGCACATAGCCATGGTGTTAGTTTGTGTTTGTGTTTGTCTGTGTCTGTGTCAGTGTGTCTGTGTGTCTGTCTGTGTGTGTGTGTGTGTGTGTCTGTCTGTCTGTCTGTCTGTCTGTCTGTCTGTCTGTCTGTGTGAGGTGACCTTCTCACACACACGGTTGCTGCACTCACCTGAAACACACAGAAGAGAAGAAGATGCTTTGAACACATATACAGTGATCCCAACAAGTATGTGGACATTTAAAAATGTCTGAATATCAATGCATTAGATCACTGCACTGCCGTTCAAAAATTTGGGGGCAGTTTTTGAAAGGAGTCTCATCAAGGCTGCATTTATTTGATAAAAAATACTGTTAAAACAGGAATTTTATGAAATATTGTTTCAATTAAAATAATTGATTTCTATTTGAAAATATTGTCAAATGTAATTTATTCCTGTGATGCAAAGCTGAATTTTCAGCATCATTAATCCAGTTTTCAGTGTCACATGATCCTTCAGAAATCATTCTAATATGCTGATTTACTGCTCATGAAACATATCTTATTATTATCAATGTTGAATATTGAATAATTCTGTGGAAACTGTCATTTAGTTTTTAAAGAATCAGAACTTATTTGTATTTATTTGAAATATAAGAAATATTTTGACAATTTGAAAGTCTTTATTGCCATTTAAAGGGATAGTTCACCTAAAAATTAAAATTCTGTCATTAATTACTTACCCTCATGCGTTCCAAACCCGTAAGACCTTCGTAACACAAATTCAGATATCTTTGATGAAATTCGAAAGCTTTCCGAGTCTGCATACAGCAATGTAACTGAAATGGCGGACACAGACACGGATAAGAAGAATTGTTAAATAAGGTGGTTATTTTTAATAAGTATTCCCGTAGCTTCGTAAAATTACGGTTGAACCACTGATGTCACATGGACTATTTTAACAATGTACTTACTACCTTTCTGGGCCTGGGAACATTTCCATTACATTGCTGTATGCAGGGTCAGAAAGCTCTTGGATTTCATCAAAAATATCTTCATTTGTGTTCAGAAGGTCTTTCGGGTTTGGAACGATATGAGGGTGAGTAATTAATGACAGAATTTTCATTTTTGGGTGAACTGTCCCTTTAATGTATCCTTGGTGAATAAAAAAAATCTTACTGACCCCAAACTTTGGTAGTTTGGTATTTTACATCAGTAGTGTAAAATATTTACTTGTACCTCCTGAGTTAAGTTAATATTTCAATATTTTAACAACACATTTGCAAGTTCACAGTTCTCGGATGTCGGTTAATGATCTCACGACATGCAGGTAAACAAATAAAATACTTAATATTTTTTAGTATGTGTTTTTTTTTTTTACATATGATGCGATTTCAAGTTTTCCTTTCTCTTTGGAGTGTTACAAGCTGATTGTGCATAGATAAGATCCCTGAAGTTGCAAAGACTAAAGTCTCAAATCCAAAGATTATTATTAATATTTGTGCTGTTATACAATACACTATATACTTACAAAATAATAAAAAAGCATACAGATCCCTTGTATTATACATTTCTGATTGAACAGATTTTGTTGTCGTTAACTGATGTTCAAAATCCCATATTAAGTGAAAAGTGTCAAAATGTGTTTTTTTCACTCTGTCGTTAAAGGAAATTATGTGGACTGAATAAAACAATAAAATGAGAAATTTAATAAACAAAAAATAAAATTTCCGGCTTTAAAATTATATAACGAAACGTACTCACTAGTATAAGTAAGTGTAAGATTCAGACTATTTTCTTACACTAACTTTCAAAGATTTGGGGTCACTTCGATTTATTTTTAAAGGAAATTAATAGTTAATATTGATCAAAAGTGACATTTTATAATGTTACAAAAGATTTAGATTTCAAATAAATTCTGTCCTTTTAAACTTTCTATTATTTCTATCAAAGAATCCTGGAAAAGAAAAAATTTGAATGATTTCTGAAGGATCATGTGACACTGAAGACTGGAGTAATGATGCTGAAAATTCAGCTTTGCATCACAGAAATAAATTAAATTTTACAATATATTCAAATAGAAAAGTGTTATTTAAATTGCACTAATATTTCACAACATTACAGTTTTTATGGAGTTTTCATGGCATTTATGAACAAATAAATGCAGCCTTGGTGAGTATAAAAATAATCCAATATATTAAAAACATCTTACTGACCCCAACTTTTGTATGGTAGTGTAAATGTTTTTAAGGGGTCATATGATGCGATTTCAAGTTTTCCTTTCTCTTTGGAGTGTTACAAGCTCTTGGTGCATAAAGAAGATCTGTAAAGTTGCAAAGACTAAAGTCTCAAATCCAAAGAGATATTCTTTATAAAAGTTAAGAGTCAGCCACGCCCTCCTAAAACGCCTCGTTCTAACACGCCCCCCCCACATGTCTACATCACTATGTGGAAATATTAGCATAATGCCGCCCAAATGTGCACGCAAAGAAAGAAGGCATGGTTTCAGGAACAGCAGTAGTGTTGATGCAGCCATGTCAGAGAGACGGTGTGTTTCTCAGTGCGAAAGCAAAAGCACTTTATTTGGCCTTCCG
>NW_015506105.1:0-2092 GCF_001515645.1 Sinocyclocheilus grahami | reverse complement strand
ATAATGATCTTTAAAATAGCATCATATGACCCCTTTAAAATAATATACAACTGTTCACCTCTGCCATGCCTTCCACTGGTCTCTGGTTGTCTACCTGTAAAATGCCATTTTTTGCCGTTCGAGAGACACGCAACTCGTGCCACACCTCCATAGCGATGGCCTCTTCACTCCTGACAACAGAAGCAAAGATATTGTGTCCGGTCCTTACGAAATATTTAACAGCTGTGGAGTCACAGTTATCTACTATCTGTTTTGCAACCTGATAACTGTGGCACCCGAGCCGCAGTCGAAGCGAAACTCCACATATCCGCCCACCAGGCTGATTGACAGGAAGTCACGACTGGCCGCATCATTGGTGTAGAGCAGCGTGCCATCAGGATTGGTCGGCTGGAAGGTCATCTCGAACTCCATGAAGGACAGGTAGTTGTGGGATGGCTGAGGCCAGGGGGCGCTGGAGTACGAGTACATGCTCTCGTTGAACTGGGGTAGAGACAACAGGAAACCTGAAACAAGAGGAATTAGCCATAGAATTGAAGAAATATGAAGTCAGGTAATGACACACATTCATGTTGGAACCTGAAAATAACTGTGCAACTGCTCTTCTTTCGGACCTAGTCACACTTTTGCACTTCTTTATCACACATTTTTACAACAAATATGTTTAAAAATGTTGACGGGTAACTGCAGATTGTATTTATTATTACTGCTACTACATTTGTTCATGAGTGTTAAATGCTGTATGTTATGTCTTGTAAGATATACATGTTCATGTTTTTGCACTGAGGTGTTTCGGAGAAACTGTGTGACACTTGTTATTTTTGAAAACGAATAGCACTTAATTATATTGAATGTGCACTTATGGTGCACTTCAAATTTTACTTTAAAAGTATATATTTTTTTAAACTGTACTTGCAGAAAATATAACATTAGTTAAAAGTAAACTTTGTTTCTTAACAGAAGTACACTTAAAAATGGATTTTGTAATAATGCCAAATTACATGTTTTACTAAAAAATATATTTTAAATCATTGTTTTAATAATCTTTTGTTGTACTTTACAGAAGTACACTTATTTTGATGTGTTAACATACTAAAGCACATACTTGAGAGAGTATCTTGAGTAATCAAAGAGTACTTGATTATAATTTTAACTGTAGTGTTTTATTTGATATTACATTTAAATTAAACATTTTAAAAGTACTACATTGCAAATTCATCATTACAAATGTGTAATTATAGATATATTTAAATACATGAGATACAAGTTTCAATAGAAATAACATTAAAGTATATTTTAGTTTACCATAAATGCTTTTCAGTACATTTGGCAGTACACTTTAACCATATTTCAAAGAGAACAGAAGTAATTATGAAATTACATTTATAGATGTACTTATAAGTCCACTTTTATTTATTTATTTATACTTTTATTCAGCAGGAATACATGAAATTGATCAAAAGTGACAGAAAATGTGTTTATAATGTTACAAAAGATTTCTTTCTCAAAGAAATGCTGCTTTTTGAACTTTCTATTCATCAAAGAACCCTGAAAAAAAATCATGTATCACCGTTTACACAAAAATATTGTGCAGCACAACTGTTTTCAACATTAATAATAAGAATAAGAAATGTTTCTTGAGCATCAAATCAGCATATTATTATGATTCCTGTACTTATAATATGACATTTAAAGATGCACTTAAGTCCTACTTAAGTGGGTAAAACAGCACTCTTAAATATAAATTAAAACGAGAACACATTTTCATTTAATTGTCAAAAATATTAAATTAAGTGTCCAAACGCATTACACGCATTCTTTCATAAGGAGGGGAAAAACAATAAAAACTACTTGAATTGACAAGTTTCTAAAAATTAAAAATGTGGTGGTGCACATGCAAAAGTCACGGCACAAAGCCATGGTGTTTGTTTGTTTGTTTGTGTGTGTGTGTGTGTGTGTGTGTGTGTGAACGCCAGCGGGTGTGACTCACTCTCCTCACAGAGGAAGCCCTTATAGCCCAGAGGACACAGGCAGATGAAGCCGTCCGCAGGGTTGGCAAAGCAGATTCCTCCATTAGCACAGGTGACCTTCTCAC
>NW_015506104.1:425305-440053 GCF_001515645.1 Sinocyclocheilus grahami | reverse complement strand
TAGTGTAGTGTAGTTATTTTGTTTTAATTAACTACATTAAAAAAAAGGTGTACACAAATTTTCACTCAGAATTTGCTCAAATTTCACTCAAAAAAGTACAAATGAATGGCAAGTAACACACTGAATAAAATGTATTGAATTAGAAAAACTGAAATTGTATTTTTCTTGTAAAATGTACTCCAAGTCGAAAAACTTTTTTTTACAGTGTAGTCCACTCATAAATAATACAATCTCTACATATCAAAACATATTTATAAGTTTATACATATTTTAAGGAAGCTGTCAGAAATGTTTAAGGCATTATTGTGTTTGGTTTGTAGACCGGCCTTGTGTTCTTGAATAATAGCAGATGGATTTGCTTTGCGATGGTAATATGGTTTAGTTTGCATAGAAACAATATAACCTTTTTTTATTTTTGGAAGTGGAATGAAGTGATTGTACTGAAGTGGGTCACCAGAATGAACTCTTAAACTACTTTTTCTGAATGTGCTGTCTACAAGCATTGTATCTTCAAGATTTCATTTGTTAAAAAAAGATGTTAAAATCATCTTAAACTATTAGAACCTCATTACTTACAATAGAGCGTTTCAAAGCCATGAAATAAGAATATTCATTAAGTAATTTTGGATTAAAGCTCATTAACCCTTTTTATTATCATCTGGCTGTAATGAGGGAAGTTCCATTTACAAGAGGTGTCAGGTCATCCTCAGATCTTGCCCCATCCTAGTCGCCCCCCACATGGAGTGTTGGGGGTCTTGCTGTGGAGCACCCCTGAGTTAAGTAAACATGCAGCCAACAGGGGAAACCAGAAGTGTTATCATTGACACGAGAAGAGCCTTCTAGTTTCTAAATCCAGCCAGCAGACTCCATGCCCCCCATATGCCTGCAGAGTGATGGAGTCTCACCCAGACATACCAGCCACCAGGGTGACCATATCTATGCCAATGTTGTGTTTAACAAAAAATATGTTTGTATTGAAACAATTGACCCAATCTAAGTTGCTAACTGCTGGAGCTTTGTAGTTTTAATTCAGCTTAATAGTATTGTTTTGGCTAAAAGACATTCTGTTTTAATGCATTCTTTACGGCTCATATTATTCTGTTCCGTTCCATCAGTCTTGCCAAAAAATAAAAAAATAAATCTCTGTATGGAACTCATAATGTCAAACCTCCTAAAAGAGCACAATGATTTTGAACCCATAATTGAACATTTGAGGGGCTAGTTGTCAAACTTTTTGTGTAGGTACATGCATTAAAGTGTTAGCTACCAAATATATTGAACAAAGATATTGAATATTTCCACAGTTATTGATTTTAAGGAATACATTTTTTATCAAATTTGAATAAAAATTGAATAAAATAAGTCAAGTCAAGTCAAGTCACCTTTATTTATATAGCGCTTTTAACAATACAGATTGTGACAAAGCAACTGAACAGCATTAATTAGGAAAATAGTGTCAATAATGCAAAATGACAATAGTAAACACTCATTTTACTATTGTCTCATCAAAATAAAAAGCTGTTCAACCTAATATTTATGAAAAATGTCCTTATTCTGAGAACACCATTCAACCTCTTGGTTGAAATCTCATTGTATGATTGACTTCTGCATGAATTTATGTTTTGTTCAAACTAAAATATGATGACATTGGAATTGTTCCAATTGGTTTTGGATTAGGTGTTTGAAACCAACATACAAGACAACTATTAGAAAAAGAATTTGGAATCTTTATTCAAAACTTTATAGTTACTGAGTTACATGTGACAACTAACCTCGGTCTTTCCTCTATGGGAGACAGATTGTAAATGTGCCCCATTATTTTCATCCTTTATGTTGGTAACGAGTCACAGGGCAGTCTTGTGAATGGATTCTCGGCAGGATGCGTCTGCGCTGTTTGTCCTGTACACCTCGCACAGACCTCTGACTGTCAGACTGAGATGGAAATGAGGGGGCTAGCTGCAGATATGCACCTCTGAGTGGGACTAGACGACCCGAAACACTAATTGGCTGATATTTAAACAGAAGGATTGGTCACAGCCTGCAATAGGAATTGCATAAGAGCAGTTTCAAGAAGTTTTCTGAATAAGATTCTTATTCTTGCTCAATCTGTCCCTTTTTCTCTTTTCTGTCATTTTTATAGTATTAGATCGATCCTGTTATGTTTTTCTTCGTCTTATGGCTTTGAATAGCTGTTTAAGCATCGTGTGGGACTGTGTGCACAACATCTGCTATTGCTCTTTGTGCTGAGAGAGAGAAATCACATTACGTTTGTCTTTGTCATTGGCTCTATGGCAACTACAGTTGATGAAGATGAGTCGGGAGGAATAAAATCAGCTGATCGAGGGGAATGAGAGCAAACGGAGAGATCTGAATGCAGAGAGAGCAGATGTTTCACACATATTTACTTATCTCACAGCCAGTGTTTGAGCAGACAATCTTCCAGCAGGGTGACCTTCCAATCACTTAAAGGAATATTCTGGGCTCAGTACAAGTTCAATTGACAGCATTTGTGTCATAATGCTGATTATCACAAAATTTTGTTTAATTGACCCACATCTTCTTTATTAAATGGTGCCAATCTAAACTTTTTAAAATATACACCATTTTAATAGTACAGCCACATGATGATGATTTTAGCATAAAAAAACTCACTAACTCACCTTTTCCTTGTAAAGTTTTCAATTTCACAGATTGGTGGTCACAACTGCATAAACCTTAAAATGACCTATGTGATTATTTAAACTGCTTTACAGCTCAAATAATACACAAGTTTTAACAAAAATGTTGCACGTCCTTTTATAAAATTATAAGATTCACATTTCTGCTTTTAATTCCTCTAAAAGTTGGTCTGTTCTCTTCTAATCATGATTCTTGTGTTGTCTTTTTTTTTTTTAAGAAAACATGGAATTAGTTGAAATTATGTGGTAATCAAAATTGCCACAAGATACCAATCGAGCATGCAAGTCGATGTTAGTCTCCTCTAACAGAATTAAATCAAAGATGATTAGAACAACAAATGAAATTCATCCCTCTCTTCAGTCATACTGAACTTTTAAAACCTGAAATTTCACACTCCATGGAAGACAAAAAAAAACATATGGTTTTGAAATGACATGAAGGTGAGTAAATGATAACAGAATATTTATTTTTTCTGAGGTTCTCATGTATCGGTGTCAGATCAATGATAAGTGCCATGGGATTTTATAGCATATAAGCAAACTATCCTTTGAATTTGAGGCCAATGAATAAAGCCGACAGAATGCAGTGCCAAATTAATAATTTTATATAATGAAACGTGTTTGAAACAACGATTAATCTTTCTTGGAACCGGTAGATTTATTTGAATCTCCAAATATCAATTGAATAATTTAAGCTTACGTAAAGCATTTTGGCTCGATGATGTGATCTCCATTGTTAGCATTCTGTCTTTGCACTAACAAGCTTGTGGTTTAAGCAAGAAAGCTAATCAAAACATGCAGGGCTCTCACACTAATGCCAGTAAACATTGTTCTCAAGCATTGCTCAATCTGAAAGTAATGTCCCTGCCATTTTTATCGAAGTACCATATCCTGTTAGTACAGAATTGTCAGGGATAAATGCTCCTGTATGATCTGTACGTGGAGATTCATCCAGAAGGTTCTGATGCATTGCCAACATTATTATGTAAACGTATTGCACAATTCAAGAGAGTAAGTGAGATTTAGAGAAGCTATTAGTTATCTAAGAACACTAGAGTTTAAATGGTGCGACATAAACCCCCAACACCAATCACAAGTATCCAAAGTCAGAAGTATATTTATTAGCAACTCTGCTGCTAATCTGAATCTGCAGGCTAGATTTGGTGTGGTGGTGACTGTTTCATGAGGCGTCTGTTCGCTGATCTCAGTTTACGCTCTCTGTGCAATGTATTTGCTACAGTTTGCTAAAAAACATGACAAACCTGCTCCATTCCCCTGAAGCATGAGTGCAGCACTGAGATTTACTGTTCACCATAATCGTTCACAACTGTTCAACCACACTCAGATGCCTGGCTGAATCATAAATCTTCAATACGATACAATCGGACACAGTCAGACACCACTGCACATCAAACAGACCAAAGTGCCATAACATTCTCACATTTCTTTGGTAGACCGGATTAACTATCTTTGCAGAATCCTTTTTGGTTTGATTTTGGTTAGCCAATATTTCCATAAATGGTAATATCTACAACTTGTTCTCTTTAATATATATATATATAGAATATATATAAAATTTTCATAGCTCATGATTTCTTAAGTTTCCTTTACTGCCATATTGGTATTCTTCTTCTTCTCTTTCTTCTTATTATTAGACCTGCTATAAATTAGTAATTTTCATAAAAACATACCTTTTTGTAGCGTCTTTTGCATATTTGAACTCTTTTCAACAGTGACTATTTGATTTTAAGATCCCATCATTTCGCATCGAGGGCAATTGAAGGACTCAAACACAAGGTGAACACATTCACTGATGCTCAAGACGGCAAAATGATGCATACATTTTTTTGAATTGGATGATTGTACTTATTTTGTCTTCTGGAAAACATGTAAATATCTGAAGGGCATGTAGCTTCTGAAGGGCAGTGCTAAATTAAAAAAAAATATGATCTTTAAACAAAAATGTACACCACATCATTCTGTTCAAAACCCCCCCATAGAGCTGTAGATGTATACACATTTCCATCATAAGAAGCATGCGAGAGAACATACCAATGTGTCCTAGGAGAAAACGAATTGGCTGAACACATTATAAAAGCGTGGCTCATCCTGGGGTGAGGGAGCCATTGAGGTATCGAGCCCAGCAGGGGGCACTTCTGCTGGTTCATTGTGGGTCTGAAGTGGCAAGGGACCAACCGGCTGTGCTTTTGTGCCTGCTCCTTTACCTCTGTTGTGTCACAAACTTTTTCCTGCTTTGACCACCAGTTGGGCCAATCAACAGATGGAGCAGAACCATACAAAAAATAGTTACAGCCTTTCACTGCTGACACACAGAAAGTATCAATTCTTCACTTAATAGTGAAGACAATGCAGGGCTCCAAAAGTTCCTGACATCAGTAACCCATGTGAAGATCTGGAGAACCTGAATTCTGATTGGTGGAGTTTCAAAAGAAAAAGAGCTCTCAGAAGTCAGAAGCATTTACTGTAAATATATCTTTTAGGAAGTTTAAATTATTTAATTCATATATGTTAAAGACGCACTGTATACTGACACCAAATCAGTAATTGGTGTTTATTACATTTAAAATTACATAAAAAATATTTTTTTTAAATTTTCAGTCAACATTGGATGTGCAGTATATCAAGCATATACATTCAATGTTAAATACATTCAATTTTCATACATTATTTTGTGTATTTTGTGATGTCTGTATTCAAGTGTAACATTGAATTGACTGAACTGATTAGTTTTATATTTCATTTTAGCCAAAAATTTACCAAAAATGTATAATTCATTGGCCATCTATCTATCTCCAGTTCCTTATATATACACCACCATTCAAAAGTTTGGGGTCAGCAAGATTTTTAAAAATGCTTTTGAAAGAAGTCTCTTGCTACATTTATTTGATTAAAACTACATTAAAACAGTAATACAGCAATTATTCTAAATATCTTTTTTTGTAGCAATGCAAAAGTCTTTAAAATTACTTTTTGATCAACTTAAAGGGTTAGTTCACAAAAAAAATGAAAATTAGCCCATAAATTACTCACCCTTAAGTCATCCTAGGTGTATATGACTTTCTTCTTTCAGACGAATCCAGTCGGAGTTATATTAAAAATGGTCTTTGATCTTTCAAGCTGTTTCATGGCACTAAGCGGGTGTTGCATGTATCCGTCCAAAAACAGTTAAATAAAATGCGCCCATCCATAAAAATAAAGTTTCTCACATGGCTCCGGGGGGTGAACAAAGGCCTTCTGTAGCGAATCGATGCGTTTTTGTTAGAAAAATATCCATATTCAAAACGTAATAATCACTTTAATGCAGCTTGCGCGCACTGTTGTAAACAGAAGACATTCTTCTTTACAAATCCTCGTTTTGTACTTCTAATTAGTGACCGTTGTTTAGTTTTGATCTCTCCCCTGTGCTTCCACATTCGTCACTTCTGAGCAGCGCATGCGCAAAGCCGACCTCATACGTCATTCCCCCGGAACTGCTTCTGTTTACAACAGTGAGCGCAAGCTACATTAAAGTGATGATTACATTTTGAATATGGATATTATTCTTACAAAAACGCATCGATTCGCTACAGAAGACCTTTGTTCACCCCCCGGAGCCGTGTGAGACACTTTTTTTTTTATGGATGGGCACATTTTATTTAACTGTTTTTGGACGGATGCATGCAACATCCGCTGAGTGGCTTTAAACAGCTTGAAAGATCAAAGACCATTTTTAATATAACTCCGACTGGATTTGTCTGAAAGAAGAAAGTCATTTACACCTAGGATGACTTGAGGGTGAGTAATTTATGGGCTAATTTAAATTTTTGGGTGAACTAATCCTTTAATGCATCCTTGCTAAATAATTTTTTTACACCCCCCGGAGCCGTGTGAGACACTTTTTTTTTTATGGATGGGCACATTTTATTTAACTGTTTTTGGACGGATGCATGCAACATCCGCTGAGTGGCTTTAAACAGCTTGAAAGATCAAAGACCATTTTTAATATAACTCCGACTGGATTTGTCTGAAAGAAGAAAGTCATTTACACCTAGGATGACTTGAGGGTGAGTAATTTATGGGCTAATTTTAATTTTTGGGTGAACTAATCCTTTAATGCATCCTTGCTAAATAATTTTTTTTATTTTATTTTTATTCTTACTGGTCTTAAAATTGTGAACAGTTGTGTGTGATATAAAAACATTATAGTTTATATTAATATACATAATATTTGTTTGCATAGTCTTCATGTTTTAGAATTTTGTGAGACTTCAGAATACTGCTTTCATCCTGACTTCATTCCTATGTCCGTGAGTCTTCATTTGTTGTTCTTTTTGCCTCTTTTTTTTTTTTGTCTTTTTATAAGTGGTTGCCCAAAACTGAGGGCTGGTGTTATTTTTAAGACACTGCATTCTTATAACTAAACAGACTTTATGAAGTGTTTATAAATAAACAGTTATGTCTGCAATAGCATCAAATAGAGAAGAGAAGATTTCGCAAATTGGTTGTCATTAAAAGATTGAGTCATTAGAATTTAGTTGTTTATGTATTCAGTTTTACATTGTGTTAAAGCTGGATTTTGTCAGAGAGATGACAGAAATAGTCAGCAGGTTATGGACACTCAGTGGGGTGTGAGAGCATTTTGTGGGAGTAGATCAGGGCAGAAGGATCTTTTGCACACATCAATCAACAACACCAAACCCAGAGGGCCTGCCTGCAGAGAGGACACTGATTGCCCCATCGCACTGAAAGCCTGTCCGCTGCTGTCATGAAGCGATGCATCCTGTTATATGAGACCAGATTCCTAATTTCCTCTAAATCAAACAGTGGAATACACAGGGTTTCTTGAAGGGGTTAAGAACATCGGCCTGAGCCATGGCCTGATAACAGCCAAAATGAAAGGACATCATGGGTTACAACACAAAGCTTGTATGGTTTCCAGTAAAACAATAAAAATGTTGAAACGGATCTTGATAGCTCCAAGCATGTTATTGATAATTATTTGCAATGAGTCAGAACTCATACTGAAAGTTAAAGATTATTTTTTACAAACACTGTTGAGAATAATGTTGCAAGACTGACAGTGAGAAAGAGAAACAACAGTCATAGCAAAGAACACAAACTACAGTCTTGATCATTCATAAATATTAAGCGTGCTCAGACAGTGCAGACAAGTTTATTTTGTCATTGAAACTTAAAACCACAAAGCCCAACATGTGCTTCAGGCAGCAGAGTGAACAAGAACATTTCTTGCTTAAAATCCCCTGACTTCTAAGTGCAGGAAAAAAGGTTACGACAAGATGGCTCTTTTATTTGTTTGAAAGAAGGTCACATCAGTTACTTGTAAGGATGTTTCGGGATCACGAATCAGTCTGTGACTTCTTAAAAGCTGCTGACTGTTAGATTGAGGCAGTGGCACTACAGAGGCAGTGGAGCGAGTCTAGGTGAAGTGTGACCCAGACATGCAGACAGGGTGCCGCTATACTGCGGCTAGCCCTTAAGTGTCTTTCTTCATGGATCCGTGAGCCACAAAGAGTTGAAAAATGGCAAAAATGTCTTTATGGAGTGACTGCTCTTTAAGAGGATCCATACTATGTGTTTGTAGAATTCCTCATTTCTAAGTTGCTTTAGATTAAACAAAACCCTCCACTAAATTAATAAATGTAAATGTTTTGTGATCCTGTACAGCTTCCTCCTCAGCTCTCTGGCTTACTTTTAGAGAAGATTTCCTACGTGATTACTCAGAGATTTTGATATCTATCCATCAGTAAGTGAACTTCCTCGTCTGGCACAATATATGAATAAAAAAATATATTTTATTGGATAAGATAAAAAAAAAAGATAAGAATGTATTTCCATAATTCAGTCTGAACAGGATATGCTTTACATCAATTCATAATTTACTCACCCTCATGTATGACTTTTTTTCTTCTGTGGCAAACACAAAATGTTTGAATAAAAATAATGATAAAAATAAAATTATTTATTTATTTATTTGTTTGAGTTTTTATTTTATTTTATTTTATATTTCCGTAAACATGAGTGGTATCCATTGTTGTTTTGGATGCATTTACTTTTATTGTATGGACAAAAATGGTTACACTTTTGGTTGGGGACCAATTCTCCAATTTGCCTCAGTAAACTCCTAATTTGCTGCTTATTATTAATTAGTAAGGTAGTTGTTAAGTTTGGATATGGGATAGGGTTAAAGGATCTAAAATATGGTCATGCAGAATAAGGCAGTAATATGTGCTTTACACATACTAATAAACAGCTAATATGCCAGTAATATGCATGCTAATAAGCAACTATTTAATAGTAAGAACTGGTCCCTAAACTAAAGTGTTGAAACATTTTTCAAAATGTAGAAGACATTCTACTGTCTTCTTTTGTGTTCCACAAAATGAATAAATTAATTCTCATTCCCTTTAGTTTACATTTAGCACACTGACAAACGCAGTTACAAAATGGCTTGCTGTGAACGGTATGAAAATAAAATAAACGATTTACTGACTGCTAAGGACACTTTCTGTAATGTATATTCAAAGATGTACTCATCTGCAACATAATTGTCTTCCTTTGGTGTCTTTTCTCCCCAAATATTGAAATATGTGATTCAAATTAAAAAAGTAGGCTAATTGAACTAGTTAAAACAAGCGAAGATGCAGTCCTACAGCTCCTCAGGCGAGAAACTTTAATGAATTCAGTCATCTGTTGGTAAAACACCGTGACTAATGCCACAGAGAGTTCTTGTTTACTCTGTGAATGGGATCAGCATGTGTCAGCGCAAAGTCAGTAGAAGTGAAGAGGTAAACGACTCTCGTATAGAGCACACCACAGTGGCCATCACTAAAGATATGCTGCTGTCCATCAAACTTGTTCTTTCTCAGAACTGACACTTAAACTTTATTTACAAGCCCCGTCTGCACCATAAATCTACATCTGTTCACACTTTACAACATTTTCATCTTGATTTCAAAGGTTCAAATGGAGTAGGCACGTTTAAAAAGGATTGCAGATGCTCCAGCGTCCAGGCATTAGCTGTCAGTCACAGCGAGCAGGAAGCTCTCTTTGGTTTTGAAAAACAAACCATTTATGATTCTCGAGTTCATTCTAAGTAAACTAAGTTCTGCTGAAGTCTAAATTGATTAATTATGTAAAGGTGAAATATTCTCTGGTGAACATTTTGGACAGAGAGCAGATGTTAAATTATAGTATGTGACTTAAATTTTCAGTTGCTTGACCTTCGTTGCCTTAATGGCCTTGGTTTCTTAATGGCTGTTATGATTCATTGGCCTTTGCCATGTGACTCTTGGTGACTGGTGTTTACCAGTGATTGTGAGTAAATGTCCCACTCAGGTTTTTGTGGTTCTCGTACAGGACACTGCTTGTTTTTTTATCACAATAATACCCATAATAAGCTTGGGGTTGTTACTCTGCTTGTTTCTCCACAGTCTGTGCAGATTTTCTCTGGTTATGTTACTCAACAGATGCCTGGCTAGCTCTATGATGGGCTGAACTCTGGCTGAGTCAAAGGGGGAGAGAAAGAGGGGTAGAGAATGTTTTGGACTCAGCTGAGCGAATGTTGTTGCCAGAGCTGTTTGATTAGCCGCTCCGGCCGCGCTCTGTTCTCAATTAACTCCACAGTCATTTCTTTTCTTCTTTCTTTGAGGAGTCTTTATTCTGGGTGGCTTGGAAAGATGCATGAGGGACTATCATCCACCCAGCATATATTCTCATCCTCGAGAGAGGCAGTAAAAGTGTGTAATTATCTTGCTGACGTGAACACGCTCAGGTTACAGGCTTGTTTTATTGTACACTTTATCAGCTGATCACCAATTTTGCTGTGCAAAATTAAAGCATGAATTTGTTGAATGTTCTAGATTTACTTGCATGGCATTCTCTGAAATGATATTTTAGTATCCAAAATTAGCAAGTAAAATTGGGTTTCCTGTGAAACAGACTCCTTTTGAAAATAATCAAGGCAACAGATCACTTGTGCAGGCAAAAATTAAATCAGAGCCTCATTAATTCTATTTTTGTCCTTAATAAAACATAAGGTTAGATTAGATAAAAACGTTATTTACCTAAGTACAGAACCAATGAAATATTTAAATAAAAATGGTTTCTATTTATATATATATTTATATATTTATTTACATTATATAATAATTATATATTATATTTCATTGGCTCTTTTACATTTTATATTATAATATAATATATTATATTAGATTTTATATGTTATATTATATATTGCTCAGTTTTATTTCAAGTGACAATTGACGTGAATTCCTACACTGCTCAACACTGGCGCTTATCTGCTCTCCAGATCGTTTGATTGGAAAATTAGCAAGTAAAATTGGGTTTCCTGTGAAACAGACTCCTTTTGAAAATAATCAAGGCAACAGATCACTTGTGCAGGCAAAAATTAAATCAGAGCCTCATTAATTCTATTTTTGTCCTTAATAAAACATAAGGTTAGATTAGATAAAAACGTTATTTACCTAAGTACAGAACCAATGAAATATTTAAATAAAAATGGTTTCTATTTATATATATATTTATATATTTATTTACATTATATAATAATTATATATTATATTTCATTGGCTCTTTTACATTTTATATTATAATATAATATATTATATTAGATTTTATATGTTATATTATATATTGCTCAGTTTTATTTCAAGTGACAATTGACGTGAATTCCTACACTGCTCAACACTGGCGCTTATCTGCTCTCCAGATCGTTTGATTGGATGTATTCAGGGTTTAAAGGAGGGAAAGGCCTTTGATTCTTCTGATTAAGAGTTTGGGGCACAAGCAAGGGCCGTTCCTTCAGGCGTATCTGTAGGGTGTCCAGCTGTGTGTGAAGTCCGGGGTGAATCAGTGTTCTGGCATGAGCTGAGACTTTCCTGCTCCTGTGTGGCAGGTCTCCATAAAATCCTATCCAGATTTCTCCGTGTTCTTATCATGATGGAGAGGGCAGGCATCCACAGGAGGTCCTCCACTTAACACCAATTTGCCTCCCTGTAGGTGCTCTTTGATGTGGCCATCATAGGGAAGAAGGGAGGGAGCCATAAATAAGTGAACTTTCTAAGTTACCCCATCATTACACGGCCACATGGACCGGGCTCGGCAACCTTTCCGGTCCAGAGGTTGTAAACCCACCATAGGCTACACAAACAGGACCATGAAGCAGAGGAAACTTCACCACACACTAAGTCCGGCTAGCTATGACACATACATGGAATATTTCTGTTTTACGACAGAAAGTCTTAAAATATGTTGATTGATTTTTACTTTTATTTGCTTATTCATTTTCATTGCAGAATACATAACAGAATAAACTTTTATATATAAAATTGGGTCCCACTTTATATTAAGTGGCCCTAATACCTGTGTACTTACATAGTAACTAGATGTGTATGTAGTATGTAACCACAGTGTAAGTACACATTGGTACATAGTATCTAGAGCTGTAATATTTCTGTAACTACACACATGTAACAACCCTCCGAATGGTTTGTGTAACAGGACATATATAACTACATTTTGTAACAACAATATGTATAAGAGTAATTGGAACAATTTGATCCAGGGGGTGGAGATGGGTAGGTTTAGGGATATGTAAAGTGGGAGGAGTTGGATCTCAAGTTGGTGGAGTTGGTGCACCACTGTAATACCAGTGTACTTACATGGTAACTCCTCAGGAACTGTCCACTTAATATAAAGTGTAACATTCTGGACACCAAACACAATTTATATGTAAAGCCTAACTTACTGGCCGCTGCTGTGTAACATCAGAGTAATCACCTGGTTAATCCATAGGAATTGTTTACTTAATATAAAGTGTAACACTTTCTTTACCAAAAAGCGCTGTTAGTCCTGTTACACATTTGAACTTTCATTACCAAAAAGTGTTGTTACCAATGCCCTGTTACACATTTGTAT
The DNA here is from genome assembly GCF_001515645.1 of Sinocyclocheilus grahami. Lineage (NCBI taxonomy): Eukaryota > Metazoa > Chordata > Actinopteri > Cypriniformes > Cyprinidae > Sinocyclocheilus > Sinocyclocheilus grahami. The sequence continues at coordinate 427,418 of NW_015506104.1, read as the reverse complement.
TTACACATACTATTCAGTGGGTTGTTACATATGTGTAGTTACGCAAACAATACAGCTCTAGATACTATGTACCAATGTGTACTTACACTGTGGTTACATACTATGTACACATCTAGTTACTATGTAAGTACACAGGTATTAGGGCCGCTTAATATAAAGTGGGACCTAAAATTATATATAATTTTATAGATTTCATATATTTATTTATTTATTAAATTCATATAATTCTATTTATATATTTATTTATTATTCACAAATATATTTATATATTTCATATATATTTCACATTTTATTTATATTTTATATTTAATTAAAAAATATATTTTTTTATTTATTAAATAAATTATGCTATTAGGCATAAGCAATGGGGAAAGAAAAGAGCAAGCCAAAAAATACAAAAATATTGCACATGTTCACAGTGACAAAAATCCCCAATCAATGAGGAGAGCGTTCAACGGTTCCTACCACCAATGAAGCATGCAGAGTAAAACCGTCTACAAAGAGCTTAGCGTTCCATTGCAATCAGTGCCCCTCTTGCTTTAGAAGCAACTTAAGAATCCCGTCATGTTCCCATGTCTTGAAAGGATTATAGTGACAGTTGGCAAGCAGAGGGTGTTGACAAAGGCCTTCCTTTTCAATGAGAAAGACCACTGGCCTCAGCAAAATCCCTTACTCACACCTACCAAAAATTACATATGTTTTATGTTGAAAAGGCTAACATATGATAAAAAACTGCTGTGTAATAACTTTCACACAAATTTTGATTTGTACCATACGGATGTTCATGGTGTACAAACCCAACAAAAAGTCGATGCAAAGTCACAGTGGGATTTTCCAAAATCCTCTTTTCACAAATTATTTTGTTATATTGAAGAGTTTGAATTAGAATGATCTCTTTTTAGCTCTTTAATGCCTTAGAAAGCAGCCAAAATGTGTCTGTCTGGCGAGGCTTTGTTGAAAAGGGTGTTGGTGTTGGCCTGCCGCACACAAATAGAGTCCTACTTGTTAGGTTTGAATAAAGAACAGCAGGAAAAGCACTCCACTGCATCGAGAGGGGTCGTCTCCGGATGCTGACAGAATTCTGTTAACCCCTGACTTGCGTCACAAAAGCATCCATTGTAGCAGTAGGCTGGATGTGCGTTTTTGGGGCGCTTCGGGTGAATGTAAAATAAGCCGTCTTCTTTTCTTCCCTTTGGCATTTCTTTCACACCTTGATTTTATTTCACACATATCTTTAGATTCAATTTACCTCTGATTCATTTCTATTGAAGCACATTATAATGGTCAAGTACTTCTGAAATAATCTGCTGTTTTCAGTTGCAGGTCTGCCTTTGAAAAGTAGGCCTGGTTTTCAGCTGCGCTGACTTGAATCCCATTAACACATAGTAAACATTATGCATAAACGTGTTTGCATTGGATCACAGCCACTGAAAATAGTCTAATATGCAGTATTCAAAGGCACAATGCACATGAATAAAACAAAGGTCCCGCTCTGAATTAGAAATACTTCCTTTTTTGTTATGCAAAGCTCAGTTTGAGTAATCTGTGTTTATGTGAGGTAGATTATGAATCCAATTTTGAGATCCAGCAGGAAAAATGGTAAAAACAGTGAGTCCATGTGTCATTTCAATAAGTCTAGCCTGTAAATTTTTACTGGCCAGTAATCTGTAATATAAACAGCAAGTGATGATGGAAATTGCTTTATATTGAGCAACCTCATCTAAGACTCTTATAAAAACCATCTGCTTATAAAGACAGAGTGGGTTAAATATCTAATAGAAAATATTTCATATATATTATATATTAATGCTATCATTAGTAACAGATATTCTCTGAAAAAATGTTTAGAATTTGTACATTGTTTTAAATATACATTTGTATTTAAAATATACAAGGATACAACATGCTTAAAACAAGATACATCTACAAAGATTTATACGATGTAAGATAATAATTTTTCAGATAATATATGTTAATAATAATAATAATGATAATGATAATAATAATAATAATAAAGCTTTTCTTGTTTTCAAACATAAATCTTTCTAATATTAGTTATGTAAAATTATTTATTGTATCTTGTTTATCTTGTATCTTGTTTTAAGTATATATA
>NW_015506104.1:399683-423943 GCF_001515645.1 Sinocyclocheilus grahami | reverse complement strand
TATATATATATATATATATATATAAGTATTAAGTAGCACAATTGCAGCACATTAGTTTCACATTAGTTTTAAATGGAAAACTATTGACGTATCACAGTTTTTGCGAATCAAGCAGACTGTTGGTTACCATTTCAAATTTGCCATGGTTTTGGAAACCTTTTTTTCATTCATAATCATCTTTTATTATGAGTGTAATTTTAACAGCACAGGTTATTTAGGCCTTTATGAGCAGCAGCTGAGTGTCTGTGTGTCTGCATGCCTCCCTGCTGTTCAGGCCTGTCAAAGCTCACTAACCCAACAGCCATTTTCTCGCGCTCACGGCAAGCTGTGCATGAGCCAGAGGCTGCAGAATGACATGTGCTCGGGGCACAGTGACAGCCTGAGCACTATTTCCAGATGTATCTCAGATAAGCTTGCCACCTGGTGACAGGCAACAGACAAGTGCTTTGGTAAAATAACGGTTTTTCGTACGCCTTCATAAACACAGCTATTGATGACAAGGCTTTAAGGAGATGAGCGCTGATAGCGGAGATTGTTAAACCACAGGAAAGAGGTTGTTTTGTTCTCGGGAGACCTTAAGCGAATTCAGTGTCTGAATTAAGATCTGTTTAACACTCCAAACATTCACCACCTTTGACTGTGCAAGTGAATACTGGATTCTTAATATTAGCACACTATCCATCTGTGTAGCATGCTAATGTAAAATACAGGGAAAACAAATGCCTTGGCTGATGTTTCATGTGTGGTTTTAACCTTTAGATTTTATCATACAGTTTTCTGTGTCTCACACATTTTTAAAACCTGTCATATTGTCAATTGTGATTATAGATGTTATAGTAATGTGAACTTCATAAGTAACTCAGTTTTATGAGCAATTCATATAGTGGTTTATTTCTCTGTTGATGCTGGCGAGAGATACGGTTTCACAAACAGTTATATAAACAACCGCTGAGACAAAGCTCTGAATAAACTTTACTGTTATCACTTAACCTAAAAACAACTGTAGTGTAACTCTGAGTGATTTACAACTTACTTATTCAAATCCAAGAAAAACATTCCTTTTCCATGCATTTCATCCGAGAACCAAAATTTACCAGAAGTAGTTGTGAAAGCACTTCTTGCCGTTTAGAGACTTGAAAGCGGATGTTTGGCTAGGTTAAGACCTCTGACCCGTGGCTGATTTTCAAATGAAATTCATATTCCCTTAAGGTTCACCAATTCATGTTTGTGCAGCTGGCAGGAGTGTGATGGAATATGTTATGAGTGTTTGTTCAAGTAGGCAATGTAAATGAAAACCAATGTACATTTAATTGTGGTAAAATTATGGAGGAACATTTTACCTCTCCAGAAACAATGGCTGTTCATGTGTGTTCTCGCTCACTCAGAGAAAAAAGAAAGAAAGAGAAAAAGTACCTGTTTGTTTGTTTGTTTAATTTATTTTTAGTTTATTTTTGTTTGTTTTAAGCATGAACCTCACTAAATGTTTTAGACTAATGCTTAAAAAAGCTGTTGAAATAAAAAACTGACTTAAATCAGGATATATTCTCTGGTCAATAAAGAGTAAAAACATTTATTAATTAAAAATGTCTAAGAATGTTTATATATTTACTGTAAAACTAGACAAAAAAACAGATTAAGATTTTTTAGGGCATATAAAATTTTTGTGCTTTTGTGTTCTTTTTGTTTGTGTGGTTTTGTCTCTTTCTTTTATATACAAGTTATTGAAAGGAGACATATTATACCCCTTTTTACAATATGTAATATAAGTGTCTGGTGTCCCCAGAATGTGTCTGTGAAGTTTCAACTCAAAATGTGAGTACTAAACTAAGTTCTCATTCACACACAAGTTTGCGTTAAAAACCCTATGTTAAAAACACACGAGTTATAAAAACAGGTTATGTCTGTGAAGGTAAGCAGCTGGGAAATAAATCGCATGTTTGTTTTAGATCTCTGGCAGCAGCAGTATACAATAAATAAATCAATAAATCCACTGCTCTCTTGTCTCCTCTGAGGCTGGGACTCTAAACAATGTTCTGTGCAGCCAAAGACAGAACAGTTAGCATGGTTTGCTCGAACTTTTGCCATGGCGTTAGAACTGGTACACCGTTGCCGCTTGCGAAATCGAATGATGGCGCTGTGGGTGGAAACGTTTACAGATTAAGGGGTGGTAATATTATAATGAAATCCCTTCGCAATGTCACTAGGGGAGCGAAATCAGACGCACTCATTTTTTCAGACGCTTGCAGAAAAAGGCTTACTAAAACAAAGTTACTGGGTTCATCTTTTTCACGTTTCCTTGGTTGGTAGATGCACCGGCGACCTGATTATAGCACTTAAAACCTGGAAAAGTCAGATTTTCATGATATGTCACCTTTAATACGCTTTATCTCTCACTCGATAAGAATCTTTAAGTTAACTGAATTAAATGTCTCTGAGTTGGTAAAGTGGTGTGCATCAGTTCTATTTGATAGATATTCAGATTTTCTACATGATCGCACAGAAAATCACAACATATGCAACTTTTTTTCAGTCACCTGCCAGATGCTTTACAAAATGTATTTTTAAACTGCTGGCAAGAGAAGATGAATAATGAGCAATGATGTGAAAATCATTAGACATAACAGACACAGCGATGAACATCCAAAATGAATGTTCAACGTTTCCAGGATATTGTGGTTTGCAGTATTGGCTGGCTGAGGGAGTTTACCAGGCAATTGGAGAGGTGTTTAGACTCAACCACGGCTTGAAAAAGGAGATCCCTAACTGTTGGTGTCACAGAGAGAAGCCTCTCTTTGTGAACCACAGCGAGGCTTCAATTTCCACCGTAAACTCTGGCAGCCGAAGCAGTTAGTGGGGTCAGCCATTAAACCACATTTAAAGGGGAAAGGAATGTTAAGAGACTGAGAGATGTTGACATTCTCCTGTCTTTGACTCAGAGTGGATCTGTCAGATTCTGATCGTTTTACAGCTCAGAGAACGAGACAAGCTTTTAACACCACTACTGCTTTACGTCTTGTCAGTCAGTGAACCAAATCCTGAGGGTTCATCTCATCACTGAATGGTTAATGCCATGTTTTTTTTTTTAAACAACCAAGCATCCTTGACAACATTCACTTCCTTTATCTCCCGGAGGAGTATGCCAGTGTGTGCCTCATTTGCCATCATTCGTTGTTAGGGATGTAACAATTAACCGCGAGGCGGTTGAAAATCGATTAAAATATGTGACGATTCAAATCGGTTGAGGTGCTAAACAAATCGCAATTCGTTTAGGGGCAGGAGTTTATTTGAATGCATGTCTGAGGGGAACTTACTGTCTTTAGAAAAGTTTCGATGGTATTTTTTATTTTCCTCTTGCCTCTGTATAATGCATATTAAAGTTCATAAGTGCAGCGTTGCTTTGTTTACAGCGGAATCCAAGGAAACGCTTTAAGCGCCACTTGCTGGCAGAGAGTGAATCTGCATCTCATTCAGCTCGTCCGCTGTTTCATGCAGATATTCTTATGTTTCACAAAACTGAAGTCACAACTCAGCACACCATTTAAAAGACATTAAAAGTGATCAAAAATCTTGTCATTTAAAGTATAAATATCACTCTATATAAGCAGCATTTAGGGGCCTATTGGAGACTATATAGCTTGTATAAAGTGTCAGAGGACAGACAATGTGGCTTTGAAACAGGCACCATGGGAAGAGGTTCATCACATCAGGGTGGGATGAGCATGGCTGCTGGCTGTTTTATAGTCATATAAAAACCACATGTATAAATAAACCTCATTAATGGGCAGATTTGTCATCTTTTTCATTTGTTGAGGCGTCCTCGCTTGTACAAGAGGATTATTGTGGATCTCAAAGATTAAAGTGGTGTTATTGTGCACAAACCATATTTGCACAAACCGATAATAGATTATTTCCATGGTTTTCAGTATATTATCTTAATGTTATGGTTGGTAACCAATACAATCTATGTTATTTTGTCTTAATAAATTAAAAATAAAATACTAGAATGAATTGTTTTAATGCTAAAGTTAATTTAGGCATAGATAGATAGATAGATAGATAGATAGATAGATAGATAGATAGATAGATAGATAGATAGATAGATAGATAGATAGATAGATAGATAGATCTTGAACAGGTCTACATAACTTTAAATACCAATGAGAGCAATAAAGATTCCAAACTGCAATCAGCATTCATATAACCATAAATTATTATGTATCTGTATGGATCAGCTGTGCCTTCCTTAACCTGGGTGAGAGAAAAACAATTAGGCCTGGTCCCCGAGTGGAGCACTGGGTCTTTGTTAATGACTAACATCCTGCAGGCTGTGATCTCACATCCTCCAGGGATCCCTGGCCATTATTAAAAGAGGTTGAGGGGCCACAGGGCCAGGACACAGGTCAGGGGCCTCCTGGTGCATTGGTAAACGTGAGCACTGATAGAAAGGGTGAAACAAGTGAAATAGCTCATTTTCATTAGGTGCATCTTAAAAAGTTTGTTTTGGAAAAACCTAGAATTTGTTATTTGGCAAGTAAATCCTGTACTGCATTTAAATGCACACTAGATAAAATTGAATTTAAAGCTGGGCTATGAGTGGAGCTTATTTTTCAGATTTAAACAACCCAGGCTCATTGGAAATACAGGTGCATCTCAATAAATTAGAATGTCGTGGAAAAGTTCATTTATTTCAGCAATTGAACTCAAATACATTCTAATTTATTGCACCTGTACATGCCTGTGGCATCCTTTCTACAAAATTATATTATGTTGCTTCTTGCACATTTTGTAACACTTTCAAAGTGAAATATTCAGTTGTTTAGCATTCATTTTAGTAGATGAATGTTTTGGCAACGTTTTATAACGTTGTTGTTTTATAACTGGTTGTTATACGTATCAAAAAGTTCAAAAATTAAATGTCCGAAGAGTGATAAAAGGTTAAAGCTCTAACGTATTTGAAAATAACACAGCACCTACTAAACCTTACCCTAAACCTAACCAGTGAGCTTAGGTTGGATTTAAAACTGCAAATCTGGGAACCTTTCCCACACATTTAGGTGAGATGAATTGGAGTGCTTTGCTTTAATTTTTTTTTTTTTAAATGTCTTTACAGTCTTGAAGTAGTCCCAGTCATGTATAAAGTATTGGAGAGGAATTGGGTAGTGTGGCTTGTCAATCTAAAGTTTTGTTTAAATATTGTAAGCATGAAGCCCTTTGTGTTTTTACATTCATAGCGTGTGACAGGCTGATTATTACATTATCACAGTCCAGCAGAATTCATGGCTGGAAAGAGTAGTTTTCCAATGAAGGCGACAAAACTTCATGCAATGTCGGATTTGTCTGAGAAGTGTTTGGCAAAAATGCATCAGCAGACATCCCAGATAAGACAGATGGAAAACATGTCAGAGAGACTTGATATGAAAATGTCTGCATTGTTAATTCTATTTACAAACGTTTTTATAGTCATTTAGCATTTAATCACAGAATCAGCACACACATGGGGTACTAACACAACAGTTTATCACATCTGGAATAACGTAAAAATAATATTAACTGAAACATTTTGAATATTTACTGTAACTAATTGGGGTTATGGATATAAAATGTGTCTAGACTATACACTAGACTATTAATATGATATTCTTTGTGCTTATATCTTCAAATAGGTACTATAAATAAATCATTTTGATTTTGATAAGTGTAATGTGGCAGCTCAGATGTGATTTAAAATGCTCACAGCTGTTGAATGTGGTTTGAAATTCATCTGGTTTCAATCAATACATACAAATTATCACCTGAAAACACCACTTAATATTAATCAAAGCTTTGCTGACATGACCACACAGCCTTGCAGGATTTCTGTTCCTCTGTGGGAAGACATCGGGCTCCTGTGGTAACATTAAAACCACCATCTATAGGCTGCAGGAATAAACCTTTACTTTGACATTGAAATAACAGCAGAACATGGCCAATGTTTATCTATACCATGTGTAATAATAGGGTTTAATGCCTCAGTGGCTCATCTTTGAAGGCTTTTGTTTGTCATTCTTCTCAGTTGGGCTCTGCAGGAGTATGAGAGATGAGCTGCGGATGGCCACACCACTGCCTTGGCTCCATACGCTTGTTCTTGTATGTTTGTTTCTTTTGGCTCCCTGTCCATTTATCCTGTTGGTGTTTAAATCTGTTTATTCAAACGTATATTGCAGGTGGGAGTTCTTTTTTTTGGCACATTCAGTCCTCAGTCTGTGAAAACAAGAGTTTAACTCTAGCTGTTGTCTCTGCCGTATTATCAGCCTGTGGGACATTATTGGTTCACCAGTACAGTAAGTTCAAAAATGTAAAGTTCTAAATAAAATTAAAGGAAAGAAATGCATAAAATTGTAATTTATGTTCCAGCAAATACTTGTGGTTAATAAAGCAAATTACAACACTCAGAAGACGTAAGAGTATTTGCTAATCAAATAATAATTGAAAAATGTAGGTTTTATAGTGTGCTTCCAAAAAACACATTATCATTGGCTAGAAAAATCTCAGGGGTCTCCTTAGTCATTCCCTCATGTTTGCTTGACTGAGTTTAAATGGGCTTTGGATGACAGACAGTCGTTTTTGTTTGTATGTTTGTTTGTTTGTTTTAATTTTGTAATCCTAATGTGGGCATGAAGTCAAAAATCTGTGAGTTATGATCTACTTTCTGGAGAATGGGTCTAAGCAAACTTATTCTGTGGAAATATTTTCAGTTTACCCCATCATAAGCAAATGTTGTCTGCCTTTACGTCCGTGATGAAAGTTCACTGCCTTTTCAGGGTCAGAAAGATGACCTCTTGAGGAAGCTGCTCACTGCTATTGTCAAGTCATTCATATTTAGTTTCCTGTTTTGATTGTAAGACTGATTATGTTTTATGCCAAGGACATCAATGTCCATGACACACAGGGTTATAGACCTTTGGGATTTCCCCCCCCCCCCCAAAAAACAATGCAGCTCTTTAAGAATGATGACTTCAAAAGTCTTTGTCATGGTATTCGTACAATGATTGAAAGGAAAGAAAAAAAAATTATAACACTGGTCAGAACATAGTAATATAATAAAAATACAACATAAATATTATAAAGTATAAGCTAGAAGAATAAGCAGACATAATTCGCACTCCATTCAGCAAACCTAAGGATAGGTTGCACTCACTTATGTGTAACATGAGGAGTGTTACATATGTGTGAAGTCCATATTGATGAATGGTAGATGTTTTATGGCTTTGGAAAATGAAGCATCAGTGCTTGTGATGGACATAATGGATTCTGTCATGTTTCATGTAATGCTAATTCAGTGACAACTCCTGTCTGTCTCTTGACAGAACCAAAATATTTGTAGAGCAACACCCTGTAAACTTCTATAGACCCAGATCTCGGCTCAGAACAAACACGCACTTTAAAGCTCTGAAACATTTGTTATTTATTACGAATTCATGGCAGACAAAGAAAGTATCTCTAAAATAGGCTACTACTTTTGTGTGACATTTAATTCAGCTGTGTTCCACTAAATGTAATGTAAAGCTGTCCATGAAAACTCGTTTCACATATCAAATCTTATTAGATGACCTTGTCGTAGAGAGCAGGAACCGCGATGGTTAGGGTTATATCAAGACTCTGAAAGCAACAGCTCCCTTTAGAGTAAGGAGTCTGGGGTTGCTTCCAAACATAAACTCATAGGCAAAATGAGAAATTCATCCTCTTCTGGTCCTCTTTCTTTCAGTTAATTTTTTAAAGAATTCTGTTGAAGAGAAATGTGTAATGAAGGCCATGCAGCACTCTTGGTCTGTGCCCAAACACCTTTCATGAGCCTGGTGTTTTCCATTATTTTGACATGAATGTTTGTGTAATCTTATCTGTAACTTAAGAGCCTAAGCTGAAATGGTAACCGAACCTCTTCTGGTTATCGCAGTTGTTAGTTTAGATTTTGTCACTTAGCCAGTTAACCATATTCTTAGATTTGTGTTAAGTCCATTTACATGGTATGGTTGGTAAAACTACCATTTCTGTGTTGATCTCATTACACTTGCTTTAACTGTCAGTGCAAGTCGTGTTTTATTACCAAAGTCTTCATTATTCTTCAAAAAGCCTTCATTCGTTACACCATAGTCTTTCTTTTTCTTTTTCATTGATTTGTCACTGCTCACACTGTAGGTTATGACTGTTCCTTTCATTAAGGAAAAATGCTTCATTATAGATTCATAGCCAGCTTTTGGGTTTTCAGGCTTCCAACAAAAACATCTAACAAATTATTTTTCTTTAGAATGTAATTTTAGAATATGAAAGGCTTGCAGCCGTTTTGAGTTAAATGTTTGAGTATTAGCATGTTAAATGTCCTGTCAGATGTGGCATGATGCCAAAGTCTTGTGCAAGCCTCGTCATAGTCTCCTTTCACTTTTCTTAAACTCTACATGCTGTGTTTTTTTTCATAACTAACCAACTTTTTATTTTATTCATTTGCATGCGTGTTTCTGACGTGCCGTTTAACGTTACCTCTGGCCCAAAACACTTGTCTTACAACGTTTTGGGAGCATAATGCATCCTGTTTACCATTAAACTGTTTTTGAGCAAAGTCACACTAGGTTTATAGGAAGCAAATTAAGCTAATACATTGTGTAGGTGAAGCAGTAAAGCAGTCTGGTAAATTACCTTTCAAATACTGATTAATTGCTGCATACGATCTGAATTCTAGACCACCACTGAGCCATGACAGAATTCACTGAGCTCTATTCAAAAATGTTCAGTCTCTAAAGACAGCCAGACTGGCAGAACAACTGTGCTGGTGACTGCCAGCTGCCGCTGACTTTAGAGGGCTCCAGTCTGGCTCATGCATGATCCATAAAATTCACAACATACAGCCAAATGAACTGAAATGAAAAAATGGGCCGGGAGGTTCCGTACATTCTGACTTTATTGGTATAGCACTTCAGGGTCATGTAGGTTACGAGAGTGTTTTCGCTTCATGTGCACTGGCCGTTTTGAGACATAAAGATGTAATACTGGTGCAACAGTTGGTTACATGATTACAGATTACAGCTATAATTGTCATGACAGAGATTTGGCAACCTCGCAGGTGAATTATGGTTTAAGAGATGTTGTACACTTGGGTCCTAATCAACTTTCTGCTGCGATAGTAATACACTACATTGAAAATTATACTGTATATCATGCTGTTCTCTGGAGAGTGTCACCATTGTGAAAGTCTCCAAAAAGGGGCCGTGTAGCTTTCAGATAAATGGTCAATTGCTTTTACCTGCACATTACAGGTACATTTCATTTGTGGGTCGTTTAATAAATGCATATTAATCATTGCTTTTGTTTGTGTAAACAGCTTTTGTCTGATAGGTGTAGTTGATGGCAATTAAACTGTTGGGCTGTATTACAATCTTCCACACAAAAAGCTGTTCATTTACACTCGTTAATCTCCCTGACAAATCAGTCCAATGACAGGGGCCTGGCTCATTACAGTCTTCCATGACTCTCTTTTAATCCAAGACTCCAGAAGTTCGCCCACAGCTAATTGACTCATTTATCACCACTATCTGTAATGTGACTGGAGCAAGACGAGGTGCAATGGAGAATAAACACACTACATCTCTTTAAATTCCACTTGTTAAAGTCATTCAGTCTGATGGGATTCAATGCTGCAGACATGTTCCAATATTTCTTTGTTATATATAATTGCTAGTCCTACATTATTTTTTTTTGTATCTCTATTTCAACTTCATGCATTTAGCACAACTTGGGACTGTCCATCCAAAAAAAAAAAAAAAAAAATTAGCATCATAAAGAAGATATTTTGAAGAATGTTGGTCTCTAAACAGCTTTGGTTCCAATTGACTTCCATTGTATATTTGTCTGTATGGTACAGTGCTGGAGTTCTTGCAGGCCCGTTTCTCCGCAGGGTTGACCCAATCCACCCTGAAGGTCTACGTGGCGGCTATTGCGGCCTACAACGCCCCTCTTGGTGGCCTTTCAGTGGGTAGACAGCCCCTAGTTACACGTTTCCTCCGCGGTGCGCTGAGGCTGAGGCCCCCGGTACGATCTCGTGTCCCCACGTGGGACCTGGCTGTGGTGCTACAGGCTCTCGCTAGGCCTCCCTTCGAGCCTATTGAGGACATATCTGATCGCCTCTTGACTATAAAAACTACCTTTCTTCTGGCGATATCCTCCCTCAAGAGAGTTGGGGATCTGCAGGCCCTTTCGGTGGCCCCGTCTTACCTAGACTTTGCGCCTGGGCTGGCCAAGGCATTTCTGTTCCCACGAGTGGGTTATGTCCCTAAGGTCCCCTCCTCTGCACCGCGGCCTGTCGTACTCCAGGCCTTCAGTCCTCCTCCTTTCGAGGATCCAGACCAGCAGAGGCTAAACTGCATGTGCCCGGTGCGTGCACTGGATGCATATGTCCACAGAACTGCCCTGTGGAGAAGGGCGGACCAGTTACTAGTTTGTTACGGTCCCCCTAAGAGAGGTCTGCCGGCAACTAAACAGACCCTCAGTCGGTGGATAGTGGATGCCATCTCCTTCTCTTATGAGTCCTCTGATCTCCCTTCGCCGTTAGGGGTCAAGGCTCACTCAACTCGCAGTGTGGCAGCTTCTAAGGCTTTTTTAGCGGGTGTTCCAATGCAGGACATCTGCAGCGCGGCGGGTTGGTCCACGCCCCTTACCTTTGTTAGGTTTTATGGCCTAGACTTACGAGCCACTCCTGGCTCTTCTGTCCTCTCGCCGTAGCTGTGCAGTTTTCCACACTCGGCAGAGACTTAGAAGTCTGGCGGCGTGGGCATTCTCGTTCCCCTAGCGTTTCTCGACGCAGCTCGAGTTCCTGAAGAGGAACGCCTCAGGTTACGTATGTAACCCTAGTTCCTCGAGGGAACGAGACGCTGCGTCTCGGTGCCAGCCTTCCGGCGTCCCTGCCAGCGCTTGCTTCACTCCCTGAGCTGACGCTGGTCTCACCGCACGTGCTTTTATAGCCTCCTGGTCATTACGTCACCCGCCGTGACGTCTCGCCCATCTATTGGTCTGATTACACACGAAATTCAGAGCCCGTCACGCTGAACGGCGTTCCCCTAGCGTTTCTCGACGCAGCGTCTCGTTCCCTCGAGGAACTAGGGTTACATACGTAACCTGAGGCGTTCTTCAGGGGCCTGCTTAGACTAGTCTTAAAAAGTTAGTCATCTAATTTATTTTTCTTCAAGACTGGTCATAACTTTTTAAAATTCAATTACAAAAAGGTAGATTGGTCTAATTTGAATCTCAGAAGTACGACCAATTACCCCTTTTCTACTGCTAGTTGATGAAACTAGTTCTTAAGACCCAGTCTTAAAATAGTGGCTATGTTTATGCAACTGGTCCCAGAAATACATCACCACACATTTATGAACAAGTAAAGCGAGGTTTGCTTCAGTGTATTAATTTAGTGAAACCCCATTAGTCATTACTCAACAAATTAAATAGTTTAGGGGTAATTTTTTACTTCGGTATTTGTATTCCAGAAACATAAAGCAATGCTCTTTCTCTTTACAGAAGTTGAGGTCTACAGAGATCTGCATCTGATAGATATGGATGGCATAATTCTGTGCAACATCTCCATCATGCTAATTCTGTGATGTTTCTCATTTAAATTGTGAAATTGTTTCCTCTTCTTTAAGAAATACATAGGTATAATTTTAATAGGTAGTGTATTACAGTGCAGCTTCTGGCTTAGTGCAATATAGCATTCTACAAAATTCGGCTTTATTTTGATGGTCCCTTTAACACATTATGTTAGCTATAAGTAACGTTGTACCTACATGTCTACTAACTCTCATCAGAGTATTAGTAGACTGGTAGTGTTAGGGTTAGAATAAGTTGACATGTACTTGCAAAGTTGCTTATAGTCAGTAGAATGTCTGTTGGGAGACCATGACAATAAAGAGTTAGCAGATATTAAGCAAACAGTCTACTAATACTCTGATGAGAGTTAGTAGACATGTAGGTGCAACATTACTTATTGTGAACAGAATGTTCAAAAGGGACCATCAAAATAAAGTGTTACCCAAAATTCTTCTTAAGAAAAACGACCATAGCGAGAGAAAAGATCTATGGGCTTTCCTCGCGGCTAGAATCTCCCCTCCCTTTCCTTTTTTGAGAGATTGATGCTACTCGTTTGACACACGCGGTTTTCCTTAGATGTAGCTAGCCAGGTATAAATTACTTTGGTGAAATATATACATTTTCTGAATAGAAGAATTTAGAAAAACATAAAATTTGTAAAACTTTACTGTGGTGTTCATTTCAGCTTTTAGCTTTTAGTGGAAATGATTAGCTTAAAATGTCTGAAACCACTAGTGAAAATGGTTTTATTTCCCATTTTTCTTTTTTTTTCATTACAAATTATTTGAGAGAAAATGTGTTTATTTCCTGGTTTAATTTCGATTTTGAATAAGGATGGTCTCAGATCTTTGAACCCCACAGTATGTTTTGCATTATTATATAAATCCAATTGCCTTATTATATATTATATTTTTATATTGAAGTGCAATGAAGGTTGTTAGTAATTGCTCAATTTCTGAAGTCATCAGTGCATGAAATTATAAAATATATTACTTTAAGATGACTTTCATTGTGCTTGCCTTTATTAGAGTCCATCATTTATATTCCATTTGTCAGAAGTACAGATGTCTTCATTTTAAAGCAAAGCCCTGACTGACATAATGATGAGCTTACCATCTTGCATAAGAACTGTAACGATTTCCTGTGTTCTTCAAAATCAGAGAGAGCAACAAAAAAAAAAAAAGAGCAAAAAATAACCACAAAGTCAGAAGTGCAGGAGCAGTCCTTGTTATTACAGACAGGGAATGTTTCAGATGTCAAATGCTATGAAAAATTCTTCTGGTGTCCTTCAACTCAACCTTCAGGGATATTGAGGAGGAGATGTGGTGCACTCCTTTAAACTGGAGTAAATCAGAGCTGAGATATGCGTGTGTGTGCACCCGAAGCGCTCATCTGGCTCTCTCATGGATTGTTATAATCCAAAGAACCTCTAAATGTGATAGTTTGAAGTTTAGCGGAGATTCATACCGTACAGTTGACATGTGTTGTCTGCTCTTGTCCAAACTGCTGATAAAACACCACCAATTTGTTTTATATGGTGATCTAATATATCCCATCACAAGGACATACTCATCAGCACGGCAGGCTCTGCAGTCATCCACTTGCGGCTTTTCTAATCCAGCTGAAGTGCAGTGAGGGCCCCACAAAAACACCATGGTTGTCAGGCTCTATCTCCACTTATAGAGTTTTATGGCGCGTTGCTCAGAGGAACAAAGAGTGGAGCAATCAGAAATAATGAGAGGGGCTCAGGCCAGTTACTCACTAAAGCTGAGGATCACCCAGAGATTAAATGACGGGAATTTGAACACAGGGCCTAGTGTGCAAAGAGTCCTGATACACTTTGCCGCAGAGTGGTGCAATCCAATTTTTAGTAATTGTTAAACATATTTCATTAATATCATAAGCGCACACTTCATTTTGTAGACCCCCCCGCACCCCCTACCCCCACACACACATTTAGTCAAATTAATATGTGCACTTAAGATATGCAGGAGAAGTTTAACATAATTACCACATTTATTTATTTATTGTTTTTGTGCATATATTTGTTTAATTTTATTTCCATTTTATTTTATTTCAAGATTTGCGTGAACTATGACTTCAGTTTAAGTGTACACTTTATGGTAATTATGGTACATGTTAAACATATTTATTAATATTGTAAGTGCACACTTAAGATATGACTGCCCTATACTTTAATTAAGTTAAAGTTTGCACTATATGAATAAAATGTTTAACATAATTATTATTTCAGGTTCACATTAATCATATATACTATATATACTTACAATACATAGATTTTATAATTCACGCTTTTCCTTACAGAGTTTAAATGAAAATATATAGCAGCCCATATATTTTTAGGAAAATGCAGATGCAAATGTTAGTAATCATATTCATAGATCATTATGATTTGTTATATTTTGTTGGGTTTATTTTGCTAAACAGATGTTTTTTGAGCATTTGTATTTCATTTTTCCCCATGAACTATGACTTAAGTTTCTCGGTATTAGATTACTTTTTTCTTTACTAATGCGTAACAGGAATCAGTTCTCTTTCCCAGTATGAACTGACTCATCAGATAAGCCATTCGAGAACCTTCCGAATCCCTCTGTGGGGACTCATGGGTAATTTATAATGTGATCCATTTGGCTGGGAAAAGACAGAGATGAAAAAGGTTCTTTAGTCCAGGATCAGTTATGATCTCTATCATCTTATTAGAATATAGCTGTGTTTTGGAGATCACAGCAATAGACTATAACAAGGACAGTTTGAGATGGTGGTTCTGATTCACTGCTGGAGTTATGCGGCTCCTTCCAGCATGAAGCTACACAGACTCCACTGATACTCCTGTCATCAGCCGATGCCACCACTCCTCTGACCTCATTTATCATCTCCCTTAAAAAGCGAAGGTCATTGAGTCTTATTCCTGCATCCTCTCTATATTTTTCTCATAAATGATCACACGAAACATATTCCTGTTACTAAATCAGTGAAGTCTGAATATAGTGCAATACACAAAGCTTTGATGCAAGTCATTAAAAAAAAGCAATTTCCCCTGTAGCCACATAGTGTCAGTGTTGCCATCAACTTTGTTAAAAGCATGACAAGCCTTACTAATCATGTGTCTCAAGGCATAAAGCTTGGGTGTTTTCACTTGAATTAGATTTAAAGTTCAAAATATTACATGTTGACTGTCTGAAACCAAATATTTTTTACCGCCTAATGAAACTGGTTTCATGTTACTGTTTCATGTCATTTCTGATCTTGAACAAATGAGCTTTAGAAATGACTAAGCAAGTATTCAGTGACTGCGATGCTTATTTCTGGTTAGAAATTAAGTCAATATGAACATGGAAAAAATTACATGTGTAAATAATTTACATACACACTACCATTGAAAAGTTTTTGATTAGTTTTCTTTAAGAAATTAATACTTTCATTCCAAATATTTGTTTCAAACAAAAACTGTTATTTTTAACTTTATATTCATCAAAGAATCCTGGGGAAATCATGGCATAATAATATTAAGTAGCACAACATTGATTATAAGAAGAAATGTTTCTTCAGCACCAAATCATTATATTAGAATGATTTCTGAAGGATCATGTGACACTGAAGACTGGAGTATAGTGGCTGCTGAAAAATCTGCTTTGCCATCGTAGGAATAAATTACATTTTAAAATACATTAAAATAAAAAACAATTTTTTAAAATTATAATAATATTTCACAATATTTAAGTTCAAGAACATTAAACAAATCTTACCAACCCCAGAACTTTTGAACATACATTTATGTTCAAAATAAATAAAATAAAACAAATAATTCTTTTAACTGCTGAAATGCACATAAAGAGCTTTTCCATCTTTCTGACACACACAGCCTTTGTGCATGTGATCGTGTATAGCATTAAAAAATAGAAAAAAGCATCATCAGTATTTTAGTAATCAGTCATCTTGATATTATTTACTTAAAGTACAATACCTTCTGAAAAATCATCTTTTTCTTCACTTCATGTGGCAACAAAACCAAAGGTCTTTCTGAATGCAGAGAAGTTTGATGTTGAACAAGAATACATCTCATGAGATGTTTACAAAGCAAGATAAAATTGCCATTGTAATCAAGATTAAATGCACCCCAGTAGGCCGTGATGAATAACAGATCTGTGGCAGAGAACTCATTATAGAATGGGAAATGAGGGGGAGTCCATAAACACACATTAAACAATATGGTTCATCTACAGCTGCGTTTTCTCCTATAACTTATTGCAAATCACCTCTTTTTTTAATCTGAATATCATATTTTAACTTAATTTCTGCAAATCATGATTGAACCACTGCTTGCAAAACACAGAGTTCTGACCTCTTGTTATTTCAACAGTGGGTTGGGAAATTCCAACAGCTCACAGCGATCCCTCACATATGATTAACACAATTACTCATTGGGCTGTCTGATGAAATGTTGTGTTATAACTGACTGCCATACCATGACACCTTATCTGGCTGATCAAGCTCACTAACACCATTGTCACCATTAAATGATTTGAGGTAGATTTGCTGTAGAAAAGGGCTGTCGTCCGTGTGCCAGCAAGATAAATGGCTCTGTGTCATATGTGATGTTTGTACTTCACTAAAGATAAGATTTTTTCTTGTTGAAGTAAAGCAATATTTCAGGCGCTGCAAAATGCCTTCACATTTCATATATCATTCCCTATGGGAGTCATTCACACCCATGTGTTTATGAATGGGACAAATTAGTAAAAATAATTTCAAGGCCCATAAATGTGATGATCGTGAATGTTTGGAGTGCGTGAATTAGGGGTCACTTTGACTCAGCAGCGTATGTATTAGCCAGTAGCCAGTCAGTCTTTATAGCATCACAGCTCAATGTGGTTCAGCTCTGACTAAAATAATTACTATGTGTCCTTGCAGACAGAACCCAGACATGTTGCAGCCATAGATACTAACCAAAACCTAAATGTCAAGTATTTATGTTGATTTCTGATTTAATGTTCTTTAGGAACAAGTAATTGATATTTATGTTGTGTTGTTGTATTTTCCCATTGTCATAACGGCATAAAGTTGGCATTAAATAAAAATTCATCCTGTTTATTTTCTAAATGCATGTTATTGATCTTATTGTGAATGATTCTTCAATGCATGCATTTTTTTTTTTATACCTATGTTCAATCAAAATGTCAAAGCTCAATCAACTCAAAACAAACTTCTCCTGTCATTTAAACCACACTCCTTTCTTTCTTTCAGTCAGCTGCAAGCTTGCATTGTTATTTTTAATATATTTATTATCTGATTTTTGATAATTTTAATCAATTTTTCAGTTTGTATCAATATATTTTGTTTAAGTTTTATTTACATTCTCTATAAATATTCTAAATAATTTATTATGGTACCATAGACTTTGTTTGTATTATTTAGACTATAGTACACATGACATGCAGTAACGGAATTTTCACTAGATCAGCTAAAAATGTTAATATTTATTTTCCCCTTTCACTTGTCATAGTCTGCACAGAAGTTGTCAAAAGGTTAAAACATGTCCTGGTGGTGCAGCTATTCTATGACAGTTTGTTGCATGCATGCATTTTATTTTGCATGAATAACAACTCTCTGTGAGCTCAAAAGATGCAAGTAGCACTAAGAGATTCATAGCTAGAGATGCACTGACTGGATAAATTTACATTTGCATCTATTCATTTAGCAGACACATTCATCCAAAGCAACAAACAAATGACACAGTCATTCATTGCAAAGAGACAATACTACTATTATGCTGTCTTAACAAAATAAACATAATAAACTATAGTAAACTAGGGTTAGGGCTTCACAGAGACCAATATTTCCAAATGTAACTCTTCTAGCTTTTAAACTACACCCACTACAGTAAACTCAGCTCAGATCATCAGTCTATTCTGACTCAGGTTGCTATGTCTATCCTAAATTATTGGATTTTCCCTTGGCAGATGATTAAAAATCCCCCAAATCTCTGAGACATTAAAAATCTCTGAATGTAATTCTTGTGATTTTATTTTTTTGCATTTTGTAAAGAAAACACATACAAGCCACATTATGTGCAGAGGTTTGTTATAATACAGTTTTTGGTCAAACTATTAAACTTGTTTTTAGTGGTCAGTGACTGTGAATCCACTGACTGAATCAAGAACATAGCACAAAAATGCACGCACATACCTGGAATAATATGCAGCTAATCTGGAAAACAGTTCCAGATTAGCTGCATATTAGGCTTGTAAGGTAACAAAGGTAGGCTTGTTCTAATGGTATAGGGGATTTACATTTTTCCTCTTAGCAGGAGTCAACTTGGATATCGGAGTTGTAAATTAGAGCAGTGTTTGCCAAGATAGCCTGTTTGACTCTGGAGTGGACGGTAATATGTATATAATGTCTCCTTCAGGGCCTCAGTTAACTGAGAACTGAAGTCATTTCATCTGTTGGTTCCGGAGTCTTTCTTTTGTCCTCCAAACGTCCAGGTCACATAAACCTTAAGAATTTACATTTCACATCTGTACTATTTTTTCTGCTTACCCTAACCTCAGAGACTCTGCACAGAGGTTATGATTTTGATTGTCTCTTTGATAGACCATGAATTTCTCTACAATTGTGTTCAGTTATGTTGTAACGGCTGTCAAGTGTATATGTATATGTACACGCCATGATATGGTGCATTTTGGTGTCCTACAACTTACTTTTAAAGCATTAACACAAAACACATGATTTTTCACCGTTAGATATTATAGATATATTTGGTTATTTAACATAAGATACATTTCATAATTTGACAATCTGTTTGATTTGTAAAAAAAATTATTTCAGTTATTAACTAATTTACTAACTTAGCCCTGTTTTCCATTCTCTATATATGTAATTTGAAATCACAAAATTTGGTCTGTTTAGTTTTTGTATTTATTTGTATGTTTATTGCTAATAATAATAATAATAATAATAATTGTGTTAAAGATAATTATTTTAGGACAATAAAATATTTTACAGATACATTATTATTATTATTATTATTTAAAATATTCAGCTCAGTTGTATATTCTAGTTATTGATATTTCTTTGGCACCTTGGTCTTGTTATTTATCTTTCTGTTCAGTTTTATCAAATATGAAGCATGATGAATCAGTCAATATATTAACCAAAAATAAATGAATAAATAAAAAATGAAAAAATAAAATAAAAAATGATGTGCTGTTTTAAGTAATGCCAAAGTTATGTGGCTTGAAATCCTAGCAATACTGTAGTCACGTGTAATCACATTTAATTAGACGGACCCTCACTGTGTCATGCCGTCATGTGGGCGCATTGTGGTTCTAATCAAATGTGATCTGTTATGACTGAGAAAAGTCTGACCTTTGACACAGGTAACTAAAGACTGGAAGAGATGGTGTCTGTTCAGTGCGTCTGCTGGAGAATGATTAACATCTGTCTTGTGTCAGGATTGAGCTATGAAAGTACTGCTGCTTTCTCCACCAGTTTTATCAAATATGAAGCATGATGAATCAGTCAATATATTAACCAAAACTAAATGAATAAATAAAAAATGAAAAAATAAAATAAAAAATGATGTGCTGTTTTAAGTAATGCCAAAGTTATGTGGCTTGAAATCCTAGCAATACTGTAGTCACGTGTAATCACATTTAATTAGACGGACTCTCACTGTGTCATGCCGTCATGTGGGCGCATTGTGGTTCTAATCAAATGTGATCTGTTATGACTGAGAAAAGTCTGACCTTTGACACAGGTAACTAAAGACTGGAAGAGATGGTGTCTGTTCAGTGCGTCTGCTGGAGAATGATTAACATCTGTCTTGTGTCAGGATTGGGCTATGAAAGTACTGCTGCTTTCTCCACCATTAATCATCCGGTTCAGGACAGGGCTTATCGAGCTGACGTTTGATACTCCCTCCATGTACATTTACTTTGTGAAAACACATCTGACCTTGGGCAAGGACATTTTTGATTAATTGACTGATTGGCTGGAGATAATTTCATTTGAATATGTCCCTCAGCAGCTGTAAAAGGATGAAGGGTGGAATACCTCCTCATGAAGGTCACATTGCTCAAAACCTGAGGGTCCTGCAACAGGCTTGTGTGCAAGTGTAGTGTGTACTTACGTATGAGTGTGTGTGTGTGTGTGTGTGTCTTTCCTCAGGGAACATGCCTTAATTGTGCTTTTTGCTAGTACCAGGTAATCTTTAACTGTAAAGTTTTTTGTTGTTTGGTCCCCTCACCTTGAGTAGAGGTGGAATGTAGCAGGAACAAGCAGAGGGTGGTCAGTGTTTGCGTCTTCGTTTCTATGTTAGGCTGATTACTAAACTCAGGCGAGAAGATTTCTAACCATGGCGCTGCCGTCCTTGTACAAAGTTCTGATATCTATATATCAATAAATGAACTACCTATAGAGAACGTTGACAATCAACATATGTTCTAAAGGAAATCTTTAACTGTAAAGTTTTTTGTTGTTTGGTCCCCTCACCTTGAGTAGAGGTGGAATGTAGCAGGAACAAGCAGAGAGTGGTCAGTGTTTGCGTCTTCGTTTCTATGTTAGGCTGATTACTAAACTCAGGCGAGAAGATTTCTAACCATGGCGCTGCCGTCCTTGTACAAAGTTCTGATATCTATATATCAATAAATGAACTACCTATAGAGAACGTTGACAATCAACATATGTTCTAAAGGGGAAAAAAAACTTTTGATTTTGACCATGAAGGGCTCAGCTTTGTGGGTTTTAGTGGAATGTGCCTGCAGAGTTCTTGGCATCTCGACTGCTGCAGGTAGGACTGCGTCTTTGCTGTTCTTTTGTAGGCCATTGTTTCACTGAAAGTACTGTACATAACCTTTAAATATAAAATATCTCTTGCATCAAGGAACATGCATTAGCAGCCATTGCAATATTTTACCCTGTGATTGATGTTTACAATTCTGAAATGTTTTGTGCTCATTACCCAACATAAAAAATTTAATTAATTTAAAATTAGTAAAATAAAGGGAAATTTGTTCCATTGTTAAGGTAATGGCTCATTTAATTTGAAATAGAGGGTAAATGTACTGTATATAAAAAAGAAAGAAAGCCATGAGTATGGATGAATTAAATATAGCCTAACTGAGATAAGTCCAACAATTACATAAACACTGTTAAATGTTACTGCAGTCATTTACCAAATGCTTTAAACAAGTAGTAAACATTTTATAGTAAGCCAAAATAGTAAACCAAGGGTTTTTAAATAAATAAAAATATTTCAGGGATGTTTTAGTTTGCTTTATTGTGCATGATCTACAAATGATAAAAAAAAACATTTAAAGATGTAGAATAATGTGAATATAACTACATTTTGTAATTAAATACATGATAAGAATGTTAAGAGTAATTCTTTTTAGTAATACAAAAAGTCACACACAAAAAAAAAATCCAAATGCTATCAAGTATTTAATTCACAAATCTCAAATAAATGTTTCAAATATGCTTAAAGATTTCCCCAATTTGCCATATGCTTTGCATTAATCCAGGAACTTCACAATTCTCTCATGATGAATTGTATTTTATTCAGTTATATTTATTTTTGGTTTGTACATTGTACATTGTTTTCAAAATCAGCACAACAATACTGGCCATAGGTTAATTTGCCCAGCAGTGGTGTGGGGCAAGTTTGACATCTAGTGGCCACAATATAAATTGCATCCCATTTTTGTGAAAAGTCCAAAGAGATGTGTGTGTGTGTGTGTGTGTGTGTGTGTGTGTGTGTGTGTGTGTGTGTGTATTAAGTTTAATGTGAGCGTTGTGATTGTGTCATCAGTGCTTTGTGCAGTGGGTATAGAGACTCAGAGACAGGGGGAGTTCAACAGCTTGGCCATCTATCTACTGTGAGTATCAAAATGGTACACCTTTGTATAAAGGGTGCATATTAGTACCTTAAAGGTACATATTAGTACTCAAAGTGTATATATTAGTACCTAAAAGGTATGTCCATAAGGTATGTTCAAGGTATGTTCAGAGTGTCCATATGAAAGTTCTCTGAGACATGCCTTCATGTCAGATTTTTAAAAATAAATCCTGCAATGAGCAAATAAGCCACAGTGTTTTTTTATTATTATTATTATTATCATCCAATTTACTATTCTGCATTTGTAATTATTCTTTGTTATATGGTAGTATTTGTTACTACTACTATTACTACTAGCTCGGTAGTATCATCCATTTGTGTATACAGTATGTGTGGTTGTATATATTAGTATATATTACTATAAAATATACTAATAGTAATAGTTTTTATTAATATTTTGAATGAGTTTTTATTTTTATAGTTTCTAGGTTTTTTATTTTAGGTTAAGTTTTAGTAATTTTTGTGTGTTTTTGTCATTTTTATTATCTTTTATTAAGTTATTTTATAAAAGTTTTTTATTTTATTTTATTTCAGTCAGCATTTATTTCAAGTAACAAAACTGTTTTTATAGTTTTAGTTAATGACAATGGTTCAGGCCCTTTTACAATTGAATTGTTAGAATCCACCTACAATGCACACATGGTATTGGTATCTGGGTCAATAGTGTTGACTTTGGCCAGAGTCATTGCTTTTGACGCCACTCGTAGGGTGAAGCAACTGAAGGATGTTACACAAACAAACAGGTGACGGCTCATCACCCTTATAGGGGCATGTTCAATGAAGGCCACAGTCATTCCTTTTCTAACTATAGCTGGCAATACAGTAGCGCCTTTTGGGAATTACACACAAATGGAGGCAAATTAACCTCTTGTCCCAGATTATCTGATCTTTCCGGGCTCACTAGCCAAACTAGAGAGGTTCTGCATAAACAATGGGGAGATATTTCCATTGGGATTAAACATAAAGTGGTTTTTCACATGCATGAACACCAGAATACCATAAAAAGCCAGGAAGTTTATGATCAAGTAACTGCTAAATGCTAATTAATATCTAATAAAAAGCATAAAGGGAAAGAAATGGTTAACGTCTACATTAGTCCACAGTCCATTTTACTTTATTGTGGTAAGAATTAGGAATAAGTTTATTCTTAGGAATTGATTAGACTGTGAATAGTGGGAGTTGCATTTGAATAATTTATAATAAAACCAAGAACATGCATTAATAAAGAAAACAAGAGTACATTTTGATTTCATTTTTACTTTAAAGTATGTTTTGGTATCGCTTACTGAACTATTTATACTGTTTTTTTGTTTGTTTGTTTGTTTTACTAACAAAAAGTTAGATATTTTATAAACCACTGCTTTACTTCTGTTTGTATTCTCTACAGGCTCTCCTCGGTGGTGATCCTAATTTTTGAAGTTGCCTATTTCATTGACACTCTGTTGGCAATGTGCCTTCCGTATGTTTAATCAAATTATAAAGGACTCATGTAATTGTTCTTGTTATGTGATCATCTGTGGTATTATTGTGATTTTAATTAATGCGTTAAAATAATTCATATCTGTTTTTTCTTGCTTGGAGTTGTACACCCACATGGAAGATTTTCATTCTTTGGAAGAAGATGGCCAAAGTTGGGGGGTTTCAGAAGTTTCTATACTACACAATGATGTCTTTGATGTGTTTCCTGCATCCAGTGCTTGTATGGCATGCTGTAATACCAGGTGCTTCACTTTATTGCGTAAATTATATATTTAAAATGTAAATAAATAAATAACACATTTAAAGAAATAATAAGCATTATTGTAAAACAATTTAAATAGATAAATATCTGCTAAAAGTTATTTCTGCCAATGTTTAGGAATACACAAGCATACAGATGACCTTAAATCAATTAATTTGGACTTTGTGAGATCTATAAAAATAATAATTTTTAAAGATTTTGATTGGAAGTCAGATAGTTTGTAAAAATACCCCAAAGAATATTATGGACAGACATACAGGTTAACATGAATTTAAAAACTTTGTCTGTTTCTTTACAGGAATTATGCTGGTAGTGACTGGATTCTTTAACTTCATATTAAGCAAAAAGAAAAAGTCTGATCCGCCTATAGAGTCCAGGGCATCGTATAGTGACCCGGCTCTGTCTTCTGTCTGTGTTACAGACAGGGAGGACGCTGAGCACACATTCTCTTTCTTCCACATCATTTCAGGCAAAATAGCATCTTTTTTTCCTAGCAATAGCCAACTGCATGGCCCCACAGACAGGGCTCAATCAGTAAAGAATGCCCAACACATGAACAGACAAACAGACACAAGAAATGTGCACTTCATTGACAGTCTCAGACATAATGATACTGAAATAGAAGAATACCATGTAGTGGAACCAGATGAGACCATGTCAGATAAAGCACCAATGATTAGACTGTAAATGTGAGAGATTATGGTGTTATAAATTATTTTAGCCATGAGGTGCCAGGTGAGACATTAATACAAATACCTCTTTTCAAAATATGAGTTTTTTTTTTTTACTTATTCGTGTGACTTTTCAGCAGCCATTACTCCAGTCTTCAGTGTCACATGTTCAAAAATCATTCTAATAGTGATTTGGTGCTCAATAACATTTCTCATTATTAATGTTAAAACATTGATAACATTGTTCTGCGTAATATTTTTGTGGAAATCGTGATCCCCCCCCCCCCCCCCCCACATCGCGTTGTGGTTAAATTTAAAA